>NW_027526551.1:300000-444753 GCF_052857255.1 Amblyomma americanum | reverse complement strand
AAGATTCACGACCATCGATTTTACAAGTCGTCGAAGAGTAGACGAGAGAAAGGTGTAAACTTTTTCTCTCAGAACTGCGCGAAAACTTGTATTCCAGCTCAAAACAACGAGATACATCGTTTTAGATCGAAACTAGCAAGATTCACGAGCATAGATTTTACAAGTCTTCGAAGAGTAGACGAGAGAAAGGCGTAAACTTTTTTCTCAGAAATGCACGAAAACTTGTATTCCGGCTCAAACCAATGGGTCACATCGTTTTAGATCAAAACTAGCAAGATTCACGAGCATCGATTTTACAAGTCGTAGAAGAGGAGACGAGAGAAAGGTGTAAACTTTTTCTCTCAGAACTGCGCGAAAACTTGTATTCCAGCTCAAAACAACGGGATACATCGTTTTAGAACAAAACTAGCAAGATTCACGATCATCGATTTTACAAGTCGTCGAAGGGTAGACGAGAGAAAGGTGTAAACTTTTTCTCTCTTAACTGCGCGAAAACATGTATTCCGGCTCAAAACAACGGGATACATCGTTTTAGATCGAAAATAGCAAAATTCACGAGCATCGATTTTACAAGTCGTCGAAGAGTAGACGAGAGAAAGGTGTAAACTTTTTCTCTCAGAACTGCGCGAAAATTTGTATTCCGGCTCAAAACAACGGGATACATCGTTTTAGATCGAAAGTAGCGAGATTTACGCACTTCGAATTTACATGTCGTGAAAGAGCAGACGAGAGAGAGCTGAAAACTTTTTCTCTCAGAACTACGCGAAAACTTGTATTCCGGCTCAAAACAACGGGATACATCGTTTTAGATCGAAACTAGCAAGATTCACGAGCATCGATTTTACAAGTCTTCGAAGAGTATACGAGAGAAAGGTGTAAACTTTTTCTCTCAGAACTGCGCGAAAACTTGTATGCCGGCTCAAAAATACGGGATACATCGTTTTAGATTGAAACTTGTAAAATCGATGCTCGTGAATTTTGCTAGTTTCCATCTAAAACGATGTATCCCGTTGTTTTGAGCCAGAATACATGTTTTCGCGCAGTTAAGAGAGAAAAAGTTTACACATTTCTCTCGTCTCCTCTTCGACGACTTCTAAAATCGATGATCGTGAATCTTGCTCTTTTTGTTCTAAAACGAAGTAAACTTTTTCTCTCAGAACTGCACGAAAACTTGTATTCCGGCTCAAAACAACGGGTTACATCGTTTTAGATCAAAACTAGCAAGATTCACGAGCATCGATTTTACGTCTTCGAAGAGTAGATGAGAGAAAGGTGTAAACTTTTTTTCTCAGAACTGCGCGAAAGCTTGTATTCCGGCTCAAACCAACGGGTCACATCGTTTTAGATCAAAACTAGCAAGATTCACGAGCATCGATTTTACAAGTCGTAGAAGAGGAGACGAGAGAAAGGTGTAAACTTTTTCTCTCAGAACTGCGCGAAAACTTGTATTCCAGCTCAAAACAACGAGATACATCGTTTTAGAACAAAACTAGCAAGATCCACGAGCATCGATTTTACAAGTCGTCGAAGAGTACACGAGAGAAAGGTGTAAACTTTTTCTTTTAGAACTGTGCAAAAATTTGTATTCCGGCTCAAAACAACAGGATACATCGTTTTAGATCGAAAGTAGCGTGATATACGCACTTCAATTTTACATGTCGTGAAAGAGCAGACGAGAGAGAGCTGAAAACTTTTTCTCTCAGAACTACGCGAAAATTTGTATTCCGGCTCAAAACAACGGGATACATCGTTTTAGATCGAAACTAGCAAGATTCACGAGCATCGATTTTACAAGTCTTCGAAGAGTATACGAGAGAAAGATGTAAACTTTTTCTCTCAGAACTGCGCGAAAACTTGTACGCCGGCTCAAAAATACGGGATACATCGTTTTAGATTGAAACTTGTAAAATCGATGCTCGTGAATTTTGCTAGTTTCCATCTAAAACGATGTATCCCGTTGTTTTGAGCCGGAATACATGTTTTCGCGCAGTTAAGAGAGAAAAAGTTTACACCTTTCTCTCGTCTCCTGTTCGACGACTTGAAAAATCGATGATCGTGAATCTTGCTAGTTTTGTTCTAAAACGAAGTAAACTTTTTCTCTCAGAACTGCACGAAAACTTGTATTCCGGCTCAAAACAACGGGTTACATCGTTTTAGATCGAAAGTAGCGACATTTACGCACTTCGATTTTACATGTCGTGAAAGAGCAGACGAGAGAGAGCTGAAAACTTTTTCTCTCAGAACTAAGCGAAAACTTGTATTCCGGCTCAAAACAACGGGATACATCGTTTTAGATCGAAACTAGCAAGATTCACGAGCATCGATTTTACAAGTCTTTGAAGAGTACACGAGAGAAAGGTGTAAACTTTTTCTCTCAGAACTGTGCGAAAACTTGTATTCCGGCTCAAAACAACGGGATTCATCGTTTTCGGTCGAAACTAGCAAGATTCACGAGCATCGATTTTACGTCTTCGAAGAGTAGACGAGAGAAAAGTGTAATCTGTTTCTCTCAGAACTGCGCGAAAACTTGTATTCCAGCTCAAAACAACGGATACATCGTTTTAGATCGAAACTAGCAAGATTCACGAGCATCGATTTTACAAGTCTTCGAAGAGTAGACGAGAGAAAGGTGTAAACTTTTTCTCACAGAACTGCACGAAAACTTGTATTCCGGCTCAAAACAACGGAATACATCGTTTTAGATCGAAACTAGCAAGATTCACGAGCATCAATTTTACAAGTCGTCGAAGAGTACACGAGAGAAAGGTGTAAACTTTTTCTCTCAGAACTGCGCGAAAACTTGTATTCCGGCTCAAAACAACGGGATACATCGTTTTAGATCGAAACTAGCAAGATTCACGAGCATCGATTTTACAAGTCCTCGAAGAGTAGACGAGAGAAAGGTGTAAACATTTTCTCTCAGAATTGCGCGAAAACTTGTATTCCGGCTCAAAACAACGGGATACATCGTTTTAGATCGAAAGTAGCGAGATTTACGCACTTCGATTTTACATGTCGTGAAAGAGCAGAGGAGACAGAGCTGAAAACTTTTTCTCTCAGAACTGCGCGAAAATTTGTATTCCTGCTCAAAACAACGGGATACATCGTTTTAGATCGAAAGTAGCGAGATTTACGCACTTCGATTTTACATGTCGTGAAAGAGCAGACGAGAGAGAGCTGAAAACTTTTTCTCTCAGAACTGCGCGAAAACTTGTATGCCGGCTCAAAAATACGGGATACATCGTTTTAGATCGAAACTAGTAAGATTCATGAGCATCGATTTTACGTCTTCGAAGAGTAGACGAGAGAAAGGTGTAAATTTTTTCTCACAGAACTGCACAAAAACTTGTATTCCGGCTCAAAACAACGGAATACATCGTTTTAGATCGAAACTAGCAAGATCCACGAGCATCGATTTTACAAGTCGTCGAAGAGTACACGAGAGAAAGGTGTAAACTTTTTCTTTTAGAACTGTGCAAAAATTTGTATTCCGGCTCAAAACAACGGGATACATCGTTTTAGATCGAAAGTAGCGAGATTTACGCACTTCGATTTTACATGTCGTGAAAGAGCAGACGAGAGAGAGCTGAAAACTTTTTCTCTCAGAACTACGCGAAAACTTGTATTCCGGCTCAAAACAACGGGATACATCGTTTTAGATCGAAACTAGCAAGATTCACGAGCATCGATATTTTACAAGTCTTCGAAGAGTATACGAGAGAAAGGTGTAAACTTCTTCTCTCAGAACTGCGCGAAAACTTGTATGCCGGCTCAAAAATACGGGATACATCGTTTTAGATTGAAACTTGTAAAATCGATGCTCGTGAATTTTGCTAGTTTCCATCTAAAACGATGTATCCCGTTGTTTTGAGCCGGAATACATGTTTTCGTGCAGTTAAGAGAGAAAAAGTTTACACCTTTCTCTCGTCTCCTCTTCGACGACTTGTAAAATCGATGATCGTGAATCTTGCTAGTTTTGTTCTAAAACGAAGTAAACTTTTTCTCTCAGAACTGCACGAAAACTTGTATTCCGGCTCAAAACAACGGGTTACATCGTTTTAGATCAAAACTAGCAAGATTCACGAGCATCGATTTTACGTCTTCGAAGAGTAGATGAGAGAAAGGTGTAAACTTTTTCTCTCAGAACTGCGTGAAAGCTTGTATTCCGGCTCAAAACAACGGGATACATTGTTTTAGATCGAAATTAGCAAAATTCACGAGCATCGATTTTACAAGTCGCCGAAGAGTAGACGAGAGAAAGGTGCAAACTTTTTCTCTCAGAACTGCGCGAAAACTTGTATTCCAGCTCAAAACAACGAGATACATCGTTTTAGATCGAAACTAGCAAGATTCACGAGCATAGATTTTACAAGTCTTCGAAGAGTAGACGAGAGAAAGGCGTAAACTTTTTTCTCAGAAATGCACGAAAACTTGTATTCCGGCTCAAACCAATGGGTCACATCGTTTTAGATCAAAACTAGCAAGATTCACGAGCATCGATTTTACGTCTTCGAAGAGTAGACGAGAGAAAAGTGTAATCTGTTTCTCTCAGAACTGCGCGAAAACTTGTATTCCAGCTCAAAACAACGGATACATCGTTTTAGATCGAAACTAGCAAGATTCACGAGCATCGATTTTACAAGTCTTGGAAGAGTATACGAGAGAAAGGTGTAAACTTTTTCTCTCAGAACTGCGCGAAAACTTGTATGCCGGCTCAAAAATACGGGATACATCGTTTTTAGATTGAAACTTGTAAAATCGATGCTCGTGAATTTTGCTAGTTTCCATCTAAAACGATGTATCCCGTTGTTTTGAGCCAGAATACATCTTTTCGCGCAGTTAAGAGAGAAAAAGTTTACACATTTCTCTCGTCTCCTCTTCGACGACTTCTAAAATCGATGATCGTGAATCTTGCTCTTTTTGTTCTAAAACGAAGTAAACTTTTTCTCTCAGAACTGCACGAAAACTTGTATTCCGGCTCAAAACAACGGGTTACATCGTTTTAGATCAAAACTAGCAAGATTCACGAGCATCGATTTTACGTCTTCGAAGAGTAGATGAGAGAAAGGTGTAAACTTTTTTTCTCAGAACTGCGCGAAAGCTTGTATTCCGGCTCAAACCAACGGGTCACATCGTTTTAGATCAAAACTAGCGAGATTCACGAGCATCGATTTTACAAGTCGTCGAAGAGTAGACGAGAGAAAGGTGTAAACTTTTTCTCTCAGAACTGCGCGAAAATTTGTATTCTGGCTCAAAACAACGGGATACATCGTTTTAGATCGAAAGTAGCGAGATTTACGCACTTCGAATTTAGATGTCGTGAAAGAGCAGACGAGAGAGAGCTGAAAACTTTTTCTCTCAGAACTGCGCGAAAACTTGTACGCCGGCTCAAAAATACGGGATACATCGTTTTAGATTGAAACTTGTAAAATCGATGCTCGTGAATTTTGCTAGTTTCCATCTAAAACGATGTATCCCGTTGTTTTGAGCCGGAATACATGTTTTCGCGCAGTTAAGAGAGAAAAAGTTTACACCTTTCTCTCGTCTCCTGTTCGACGACTTGTAAAATCGATGATCGTGAATCTTGCTAGTTTTGTTCTAAAACGAAGTAAACTTTTTCTCTCAGAACTGCACGAAAACTTGTATTCCGGCTCAAAACAACGGGATACATCGTTTTAGAACAAAACTAGCAAGATTCACGACCATCGATTTTACAAGTCGTCGAAGAGTAGACGAGAGAAAGGTGTAAACTTTTTCTCTCAGAACTGCGCGAAAACTTGTATTCCAGCTCAAAACAACGAGATACATCGTTTTAGATCGAAACTAGCAAGATTCACGAGCATAGATTTTACAAGTCTTCGAAGAGTAGACGAGAGAAAGGCGTAAACTTTTTTCTCAGAAATGCACGAAAACTTGTATTCCGGCTCAAACCAATGGGTCACATCGTTTTAGATCAAAACTAGCAAGATTCACGAGCATCGATTTTACAAGTCGTAGAAGAGGAGACGAGAGAAAGGTGTAAACTTTTTCTCTCAGAACTGCGCGAAAACTTGTATTCCAGCTCAAAACAACGGGATACATCGTTTTAGAACAAAACTAGCAAGATTCACGATCATCGATTTTACAAGTCGTCGAAGGGTAGACGAGAGAAAGGTGTAAACTTTTTCTCTCTTAACTGCGCGAAAACATGTATTCCGGCTCAAAACAACGGGATACATCGTTTTAGATCGAAAATAGCAAAATTCACGAGCATCGATTTTACAAGTCGTCGAAGAGTAGACGAGAGAAAGGTGTAAACTTTTTCTCTCAGAACTGCGCGAAAATTTGTATTCCGGCTCAAAACAACGGGATACATCGTTTTAGATCGAAAGTAGCGAGATTTACGCACTTCGAATTTACATGTCGTGAAAGAGCAGACGAGAGAGAGCTGAAAACTTTTTCTCTCAGAACTACGCGAAAACTTGTATTCCGGCTCAAAACAACGGGATACATCGTTTTAGATCGAAACTAGCAAGATTCACGAGCATCGATTTTACAAGTCTTGGAAGAGTATACGAGAGAAAGGTGTAAACTTTTTCTCTCAGAACTGCGCGAAAACTTGTATGCCGGCTCAAAAATACGGGATACATCGTTTTAGATTGAAACTTGTAAAATCGATGCTCTTGAATTTTGCTAGTTTCCATCTAAAACGATGTATCCCGTTGTTTTGAGCCAGAATACATGTTTTCGCGCAGTTAAGAGAGAAAAAAGTTTACACATTTCTCTCGTCTCCTCTTCGACGACTTCTAAAATCGATGATCGTGAATCTTGCTCTTTTTGTTCTAAAACGAAGTAAACTTTTTCTCTCAGAACTGCACGAAAACTTGTATTCCGGCTCAAAACAACGGGTTACATCGTTTTAGATCAAAACTAGCAAGATTCACGAGCATCGATTTTACGTCTTCGAAGAGTAGATGAGAGAAAGGTGTAAACTTTTTTTCTCAGAACTGCGCGAAAGCTTGTATTCCGGCTCAAACCAACGGGTCACATCGTTTTAGATCAAAACTAGCAAGATTCACGAGCATCGATTTTACAAGTCGTAGAAGAGGAGACGAGAGAAAGGTGTAAACTTTTTCTCTCAGAACTGCGCGAAAACTTGTATTCCAGCTCAAAACAACGAGATACATCGTTTTAGAACAAAACTAGCAAGATCCACGAGCATCGATTTTACAAGTCGTCGAAGAGTACACGAGAGAAAGGTGTAAACTTTTTCTTTTAGAACTGTGCAAGAATTTGTATTCCGGCTCAAAACAACAGGATACATCGTTTTGGATCGAAAGTAGCGTGATTTACGCACTTCAATTTTCCATGTCGTGAAAGAGCAGACGAGAGAGAGCTGAAAACTTTTTCTCTCAGAACTACGCGAAAATTTGTATTCCGGCTCAAAACAACGGGATACATCGTTTTAGATCGAAACTAGCAAGATTCACGAGCATCGATTTTACAAGTCTTCGAAGAGTATACGAGAGAAAGGTGTAAACTTTATCTCTCAGAACTGCGCGAAAACTTGTACGCCGGCTCAAAAATACGGGATACATCGTTTTAGATTGAAACTTGTAAAATCGATGCTCGTGAATTTTGCTAGTTTCCATCTAAAACGATGTATCCCGTTGTTTTGAGCCGGAATACATGTTTTCGCGCAGTTAAGAGAGAAAAAGTTTACACCTTTCTCTCGTCTCCTGTTCGACGACTTGTAAAATCGATGATCGTGAATCTTGCTAGTTTTGTTCTAAAACGAAGTAAACTTTTTCTCTCAGAACTGCACGAAAACTTGTATTCCGGCTCAAAACAACGGGTTACATCGTTTTAGATCGAAAGTAGCGAGATTTACGCACTTCAATTTTACATGTCGTGAAAGAGCAGACGAGAGAGAGCTGAAAACTTTTTCTCTCAGAACTAAGCGAAAACTTGTATTCCGGCTCAAAACAACGGGATACATCGTTTTAGATCGAAACTAGCAAGATTCACGAGCATCGATTTTACAAGTCTTTGAAGAGTACACGAGAGAAAGGTGTAAACTTTTTCTCTCAGAACTGTGCGAAAACTTGTATTCCGGCTCAAAACAACGGGATTCATCGTTTTCGGTCGAAACTAGCAAGATTCACGAGCATCGATTTTACGTCTTCGAAGAGTAGACGAGAGAAAAGTGTAATCTGTTTCTCTCAGAACTGCGCGAAAACTTGTATTCCAGCTCAAAACAACGGATACATCGTTTTAGATCGAAACTAGCAAGATTCACGAGCATCGATTTTACAAGTCTTCGAAGAGTAGACGAGAGAAAGGTGTAAACTTTTTCTCACAGAACTGCACGAAAACTTGTATTCCGGCTCAAAACAACGGAATACATCGTTTTAGATCGAAACTAGCAAGATTCACGAGCATCGATTTTACAAGTCGTCGAAGAGTACACGAGAGAAAGGTGTAAACTTTTTCTCTCAGAACTGCGCGAAAACTTGTATTCCGGCTCAAAACAACGGGATACATCGTTTTAGATCGAAACTAGCAAGATTCACGAGCATCGATTTTACAAGTCCTCGAAGAGTAGACGAGAGAAAGGTGTAAACATTTTCTCTCAGAACTGCGCGAAAATTTGTATATTCCTGCTCAAAACAACGGGATACATCGTTTTAGATCGAAAGTAGCGAGATTTACGCACTTCGATTTTACATGTCGTGAAAGAGCAGACGAGAGAGAGCTGAAAACTTTTTCTCTCAGAACTGCGCGAAAACTTGTATGCCGGCTCAAAAATACGGGATACATCGTTTTAGATCGAAACTAGTAAGATTCATGAGCATCGATTTTACGTCTTCGAAGAGTAGACGAGAGAAAGGTGTAAATTTTTTCTCACAGAACTGCACGAAAACTTGTATTCCGGCTCAAAACAACGGGATACATCGTTTTAGAACAAAACTAGCAAGATTCACGACCATCGATTTTACAAGTCGTCGAAGAGTAGACGAGAGAAAGGTGTAAACTTTTTCTCTCAGAACTGCGCGAAAACTTGTATTCCAGCTCAAAACAACGAGATACATCGTTTTAGATCGAAACTAGCAAGATTCACGAGCATAGATTTTACAAGTCTTCGAAGAGTAGACGAGAGAAAGGCGTAAACTTTTTTCTCAGAAATGCACGAAAACTTGTATTCCGGCTCAAACCAATGGGTCACATCGTTTTAGATCAAAACTAGCAAGATTCACGAGCATCGATTTTACAAGTCGTAGAAGAGGAGACGAGAGAAAGGTGTAAACTTTTTCTCTCAGAACTGCGCGAAAACATGTATTCCGGCTCAAAACAACGGGATACATCGTTTAAGATCGAAACTAGCAATATTCACGAGCATCGATTTTACAAGTCTTCGAAGAGTATACGAGAGAAAGGTGTAAACTTTTTCTCTCAGAACTGCGTGAAAGCTTGTATTCCGGCTCAAAACAACGGGATACATTGTTTTAGATCGAAATTAGCAAAATTCACGAGCATCGATTTTACAAGTCGCCGAAGAGTAGACGAGAGAAAGGTGTAAACTTTTTCTCTCAGAACTGCGCGAAAACTTGTATTCCACCTCAAAACAACGAGATACATCGTTTTAGATCGAAACTAGCAAGATTCACGAGCATAGATTTTACAAGTCTTCGAAGAATAGACGAGAGAAAGGTGTAAACGTTTTTCTCAGAAATGCACGAAAACTTGTATTCCAGCAAAAAACAACGGGATACATCGTTTTAGAACAAAACTAGCAAGATTCACGATCATCAATTTTACAAGTCGTCGAAGAGTAGACGAGAGAAAGGTGTAAACTTTTTTTCTCTTAACTGCACGAAAACATGTATTCCGGTTCAAAACAACGGGATACATTGTTTTAGATCGAAACTAGCAAGATTCACGAGCATCGATTTTACAAGTCGCCGAAGAGTAGACGAGAGAAAGGTGTAAACTTTTTTCTCAGAAATGCACGAAAACTTGTATTCCGGCTCAAACCAACGGGACACATCGTTTTAGATCAAAACTAGCAAGATTCACGAGCATCGATTTTACAAGTCGTAGAAGAGGAGACGAGAGAAAGGTGTAAACTTTTTGTCTCAGACCTGCGCGAAAACTTGTATTCCAGCTCAAAACAACGGGATACATCGTTTTAGAACAAAACTAGCAAGATTCACGATCATCGATTTTACAAGTCGTCGAAGAGTAGACGAGAGAAAGGTGTAAACTTTTTCTCTCTTAACTGCGCGAAAACATGTATTCCGGCTCAAAACAACGGGATACATCGTTTAAGATCGAAACTAGCAATATTCACGAGCATCGATTTTACAAGTCTTCGAAGAGTATACGAGAGAAAGGTGTAAACTTCTTCTCTCAGAACTGCGCGAAAACTTGTACGCCGGCTCAAAAATACGGGATACGTCGTTTTAGATTGAAACTTCTAAAATCGATGCTCGTGAATTTTGCTAGTTTCCATCTAAAACGATGTATCCCGTTGTTTTGAGCCGGAATACATGTTTTCGCGCAGTTAAGAGAGAAAAAGTTTACACCTTTCTGTCGTCTCCTGTTCGACGACTTGTAAAATCGATGATCGTGAATCTTGCTAGTTTTGTTCTAAAACGAAGTAAACTTTTTCTCTCAGAACTGCACGAAAACTTGTATTCCGGCTCAAAACAACGGGATACATCGTTTTAGAACAAAACTAGCAAGATTCACGACCATCGATTTTACAAGTCGTCGAAGAGTAGACGAGAGAAAGGTGTAATCTTTTTCTCTCAGAACTGCGCGAAAACTTGTATTCCAGCTCAAAACAACGAGATACATCGTTTTAGATCGAAACTAGCAAGATTCACGAGCATAGATTTTACAAGTCTTCGAAGAGTAGACGAGAGAAAGGCGTAAACTTTTTTCTCAGAAATGCACGAAAACTTGTATTCCGGCTCAAACCAATGGGTCACATCGTTTTAGATCAAAACTAGCAAGATTCACGAGCATCGATTTTAAAGTCGTAGAAGAGGAGACGAGAGAAAGGTGTAAACTTTTTCTCTCAGAACTGCGCGAAAACATGTATTCCGGCTCAAAACAACGGGATACATCGTTTAAGATCGAAACTAGCAATATTCACGAGCATCGATTTTACAAGTCTTCGAAGAGTATACGAGAGAAAGGTGTAAACTTTTTCTCTCAGAACTGCGCGAAAACTTGTACGCCGGCTCAAAAGTACGTGATACGTCGTTTTAGATTGAAACTTGTAAAATCGATGCTCGTGAATTTTGCTAGTTTCCATCTAAAACGATGTATCCCGTTGTTTTGAGCCGGAATACATGTTTTCGCGCAGTTAAGAGAGAAAAAGTTTACACCTTTCTCTCGTCTCCTGTTCGACGACTTGTAAAATCGATGATCGTGAATCTTGCTAGTTTTGTTCTAAAACGAAGTAAACTTTTTCTCTCAGAACTGCACGAAAACTTGTATTCCGGCTCAAAACAACGGGTTACATCGTTTTAGATCAAAACTAGCAAGATTCACGAGCGTCGATTTTACAAGTCGTAGAAGAGGAGACGAGAGAAAGGTGTAAACTTTTTCTCTCAGAACTGCGCGAAAACTTGTATTCCAGCTCAAAACAACGGGATACATCGTTTTAGAACAAAACTAGCAAGATTCACGATCATCGATTTTACAAGTCGTCGAAGGGTAGACGAGAGAAAGGTGTAAACTTTTTCTCTCTTAACTGCGCGAAAACATGTATTCCGGCTCAAAACAACGGGATACATCGTTTTAAATCGAAAATAGCAAAATTCACGAGCATCGATTTTACAAGTCGTCGAAGAGTAGACGAGAGAAAGGCGTAAACTTTTTCTCTCAGAACTGCGCGAAAATTTGTATTCCGGCTCAAAACAACGGGATACATCGTTTTAGATCGAAAGTAGCGAGATTTACGCACTTCGAATTTACATGTCGTGAAAGAGCAGACGAGAGAGAGCTGAAAACTTTTTCTCTCAGAACTACGCGAAAACTTGTATTCCGGCTCAAAACAACGGGATACATCGTTTTAGATCGAAACTAGCAAGATTCACGAGCATCGATTTTACAAGTCTTGGAAGAGTATACGAGAGAAAGGTGTAAACTTTTTCTCTCAGAACTGCGCGAAAACTTGTATGCCGGCTCAAAAATACGGGATACATCGTTTTAGATTGAAACTTGTAAAATCGATGCTCGTGAATTTTGCTAGTTTCCATCTAAAACGATGTATCCCGTTGTTTTGAGCCAGAATACATGTTTTCGCGCAGTTAAGAGAGAAAAAGTTTACACATTTCTCTCGTCTCCTCTTCGACGACTTCTAAAATCGATGATCATGAATCTTGCTCTTTTTGTTCTAAAACGAAGTAAACTTTTTCTCTCAGAACTGCACGAAAACTTGTATTCCGGCTCAAAACAACGGGTTACATCGTTTTAGATCAAAACTAGCAAGATTCACGAGCATCGATTTTACGTCTTCGAAGAGTAGATGAGAGAAAGGTGTAAACTTTTTTTCTCAGAACTGCGCAAAAGCTTGTATTCCGGCTCAAACCAACGGGTCACATCGTTTTAGATCAAAACTAGCAAGATTCACGAGCATCGATTTTACAAGTCGTAGAAGAGTATACGAGAGAAAGGTGTAAACGTTTTCTCTCAGAACTGCGCGAAAACTTGTACGCCGGCTCAAAAATACGGGATACATCGTTTTAGATTGAAACTAGTAAGATTCATGAGCATCGATTTTACGTCTTCGAAGAGTAGACGAGAGAAAGGTGTAAATTTTTTCTCACAGAACTGCACAAAAACTTGTATTCCGGCTCAAAACAACGGAATACATGGTTTTAGATCGAAACTAGCAAGATCCACGAGCATCGATTTTACAAGTCGTCGAAGAGTACACGAGAGAAAGGTGTAAACTTTTTCTTTTAGAACTGTGCAAAAATTTGTATTCCGGCTCAAAACAACGGGATACATCGTTTTAGATCGAAAGTAGCGAGATTTACGCACTTCGATTTTACATGTCGTGAAAGAGCAGACGAGAGAGAGCTGAAAACTTTTTCTCTCAGAACTACGCGAAAACTTGTATTCCGGCTCAAAACAACGGGATACATCGTTTTAGATCGAAACTAGCAAGATTCACGAGCATCGATATTTTACAAGTCTTCGAAGAGTATACGAGAGAAAGGTGTAAACTTCTTCTCTCAGAACTGCGCGAAAACTTGTATGCCGGCTCAAAAATACGGGATACATCGTTTTAGATTGAAACTTGTAAAATCGATGCTCGTGAATTTTGCTAGTTTCCATCCAAAACGATGTATCCCGTTGTTTTGAGCCGGAATACATGTTTTCGTGCAGTTAAGAGAGAAAAAGTTTACACCTTTCTCTCGTCTCCTCTTCGACGACTTGTAAAATCGATGATCGTGAATCTTGCTAGTTTTGTTCTAAAACGAAGTAAACTTTTTCTCTCAGAACTGCACGAAAACTTGTATTCCGGCTCAAAACAACGGGTTACATCGTTTTAGATCAAAACTAGCAAGATTCACGAGCATCGATTTTACGTCTTCGAAGAGTAGATGAGAGAAAGGTGTAAACTTTTTCTCTCAGAACTGCGTGAAAGCTTGTATTCCGGCTCAAAACAACGGGATACATTGTTTTAGATCGAAATTAGCAAAATTCACGAGCATCGATTTTACAAGTCGCCGAAGAGTAGACGAGAGAAAGGTGTAAACTTTTTCTCTCAGAACTGCGCGAAAACTTGTATTCCAGCTCAAAACAACGAGATACATCGTTTTAGATCGAAACTAGCAAGATTCACGAGCATAGATTTTACAAGTCTTCGAAGAGTAGACGAGAGAAAGGCGTAAACTTTTTTCTCAGAAATGCACGAAAACTTGTATTCCGGCTCAAACCAATGGGTCACATCGTTTTAGATCAAAACTAGCAAGATTCACGAGCATCGATTTTACAAGTCGTAGAAGAGGAGACGAGAGAAAGGTGTAAACTTTTTCTCTCAGAACTGCGCGAAAACTTGTATTCCAGCTCAAAACAACGGGATACATCGTTTTAGAACAAAACTAGCAAGATTCACGATCATCGATTTTACAAGTCGTCGAATGGTAGACGAGAGAAAGGTGTAAACTTTTTCTCTCTTAACTGCGCGAAAACATGTATTCCGGCTCAAAACAACGGGATACATCGTTTTAGATCGAAAATAGCAAAATTCACGAGCATCGATTTTACAAGTCGTCGAAGAGTAGACGAGAGAAAGGTGTAAACTTTTTCTCTCAGAACTGCGCGAAAATTTGTATTCCGGCTCAAAACAACGGGATACATCGTTTTAGATCGAAAGTAGCGAGATTTACGCACTTCGAATTTACATGTCGTGAAAGAGCAGACGAGAGAGAGCTGAAAACTTTTTCTCTCAGAACTACGCGAAAACTTGTATTCCGGCTCAAAACAACGGGATACATCGTTTTAGATCGAAACTAGCAAGATTCACGAGCATCGATTTTACAAGTCTTGGAAGAGTATACGAGAGAAAGGTGTAAACTTTTTCTCTCAGAACTGCGCGAAAACTTGTATGCCGGCTCAAAAATACGGGATACATCGTTTTAGATTGAAACTTGTAAAATCGATGCTCGTGAATTTTGCTAGTTTCCATCTAAAACGATGTATCCCGTTGTTTTGAGCCAGAATACATGTTTTCGCGCAGTTAAGAGAGAAAAAGTTTACACATTTCTCTCGTCTCCTCTTCGACGACTTCTAAAATCGATGATCGTGAATCTTGCTCTTTTTGTTCTAAAACGAAGTAAACTTTTTCTCTCAGAACTGCACGAAAACTTGTATTCCGGCTCAAAACAACGGGTTACATCGTTTTAGATCAAAACTAGCAAGATTCACGAGCATCGATTTTACGTCTTCGAAGAGTAGATGAGAGAAAGGTGTAAACTTTTTTTCTCAGAACTGCGCGAAAGCTTGTATTCCGGCTCAAACCAACGGGTCACATCGTTTTAGATCAAAACTAGCAAGATTCACGAGCATCGATTTTACAAGTCGTCGAAGAGTAGACGAGAGAAAGGTGTAAACTTTTTCTCTCAGAACTGCGCGAAAATTTGTATTCTGGCTCAAAACAACGGGATACATCGTTTTAGATCGAAAGTAGCGAGATTTACGCACTTCGAATTTAGATGTCGTGAAAGAGCAGACGAGAGAGAGCTGAAAACTTTTTCTCTCAGAACTACGCGAAAACTTGTATTCCGGCTCAAAACAACGGGATACATCGTTTTAGATCGAAACTAGCAAGATTCACGAGCATCGATTTTACAAGTCTTCGAAGAGTATACGAGAGAAAGGTGTAAACTTTTTCTCTCAGAACTGCGCGAAAACTTGTACGCCGGCTCAAAAATACGGGATACATCGTTTTAGATTGAAACTTGTAAAATCGATGCTCGTGAATTTTGCTAGTTTCCATCTAAAACGATGTATCGCGTTGTTTTGAGCCGGAATACATGTTTTCGCGCAGTTAAGAGAGAAAAAGTTTACACCTTTCTCTCGTCTCCTGTTCGACGACTTGTAAAATCGATGATCGTGAATCTTGCTAGTTTTGTTCTAAAACGAAGTAAACTTTTTCTCTCAGAACTGCACGAAAACTTGTATTCCGGCTCAAAACAACGGGTTACATCGTTTTAGATCAAAACTAGCAAGATTCACGAGCATCGATTTTACGTCTTCGAAGAGTAGATGAGAGAAAGGTGTAAACTTTTTCTCTCAGAACTGCGTGAAAGCTTGTATTCCGGCTCAAAACAACGGGATACATTGTTTTAGATCGAAATTAGCAAAATTCACGAGCATCGATTTTACAAGTCGCCGAAGAGTAGACGAGAGAAAGGTGTAAACTTTTTCTCTCAGAACTGCGCGAAAACTTGTATTCTAGCTCAAAACAACGAGATACATCGTTTTAGATCGAAACTAGCAAGATTCACGAGCATAGATTTTACAAGTCTTCGAAGAGTAGACGAGAGAAAGGCGTAAACTTTTTTCTCAGAAATGCACGAAAACTTGTATTCCGGCTCAAACCAATGGGTCACATCGTTTTAGATCAAAACTAGCAAGATTCACGAGCATCGATTTTACAAGTCGTAGAAGAGGAGACGAGAGAAAGGTGTAAACTTTTTCTCTCAGAACTGCGCGAAAACTTGTATTCCAGCTCAAAACAACGGGATACATCGTTTTAGAACAAAACTAGCAAGATTCACGATCATCGATTTTACATGTCGTCGAAGGGTAGACGAGAGAAAGGTGTAACTTTTTCTCTCTTAACTGCGCGAAAACATGTATTCCGGCTCAAAACAACGGGATACATCGTTTTAGATCGAAAATAGCAAAATTCACGAGCATCGATTTTACAAGTCGTCGAAGAGTAGACGAGAGAAAGGTGTAAACTTTTTCTCTCAGAACTGCGCGAAAATTTGTATTCCGGCTCAAAACAACGGGATACATCGTTTTAGATCGAAAGTAGCGAGATTTACGCACTTCGAATTTACATGTCGTGAAAGAGCAGACGAGAGAGAGCTGAAAACTTTTTCTCTCAGAACTACGCGAAAACTTGTATTCCGGCTCAAAACAACGGGATACATCGTTTTAGATCGAAACTAGCAAGATTCACGAGCATAGATTTTACAAGTCTTCGAAGAGTAGACGAGAGAAAGGCGTAAACTTTTTTCTCAGAAATGCACGAAAACTTGTATTCCGGCTCAAACCAATGGGTCACATCGTTTTAGATCAAAACTAGCAAGATTCACGAGCATCGATTTTACAAGTCGTAGAAGAGGAGACGAGAGAAAGGTGTAAACTTTTTCTCTCAGAACTGCGCGAAAACTTGTATTCCAGCTCAAAACAACGGGATACATCGTTTTAGAACAAAACTAGCAAGATTCACGATCATCGATTTTACAAGTCGTCGAAGGGTAGACGAGAGAAAGGTGTAAACTTTTTCTCTCTTAACTGCGCGAAAACATGTATTCCGGCTCAAAACAACGGGATACATCGTTTTAGATCGAAAATAGCAAAATTCACGAGCATCGATTTTACAAGTCGTCGAAGAGTAGACGAGAGAAAGGTGTAAACTTTTTCTCTCAGAACTGCGCGAAAATTTGTATTCCGGCTCAAAACAACGGGATACATCGTTTTAGATCGAAAGTAGCGAGATTTACGCACTTCGAATTTACATGTCGTGAAAGAGCAGACGAGAGAGAGCTGAAAACTTTTTCTCTCAGAACTACGCGAAAACTTGTATTCCGGCTCAAAACAACGGGATACATCGTTTTAGATCGAAACTAGCAAGATTCACGAGCATCGATTTTACAAGTCTTGGAAGAGTATACGAGAGAAAGGTGTAAACTTTTTCTCTCAGAACTGCGCGAAAACTTGTATGCCGGCTCAAAAATACGGGATACATCGGTTTAGATTGAATTTTGTAAAATCGATGCTCGTGAATTTTGCTAGTTTCCATCTAAAACGATGTATCCCGTTGTTTTGAGCCAGAATACGTTTTCGCGCAGTTAAGAGAGAAAAAGTTTACACATTTCTCTCGTCTCCTCTTCGACGACTTCTAAAATCGATGATCGTGAATCTTGCTCTTTTTGTTCTAAAACGAAGTAAACTTTTTCTCTCAGAACTGCACGAAAACTTGTATTCCGGCTCAAAACAACGGGTTACATCGTTTTAGATCAAAACTAGCAAGATTCACGAGCATCGATTTTACGTCTTCGAAGAGTAGATGAGAGAAAGGTGTAAACTTTTTTTCTCAGAACTGCGCGAAAGCTTGTATTCCGGCTCAAACCAACGGGTCACATCGTTTTAGATCAAAACTAGCAAGATTCACGAGCATCGATTTTACAAGTCGTAGAAGAGGAGACGAGAGAAAGGTGTAAACTTTTTCTCTCAGAACTGCGCGAAAACTTGTATTCCAGCTCAAAACAACGAGATACATCGTTTTAGAACAAAACTAGCAAGATCCACGAGCATCGATTTTACAAGTCGTCGAAGAGTACACGAGAGAAAGGTGTAAACTTTTTCTTTTAGAACTGTGCAAAAATTTGTATTCCGGCTCAAAACAACCGGATACATCGTTTTAGATCGAAAGTAGCGTGATTTACGCACTTCAATTTTACATGTCGTGAAAGAGCAGACGAGAGAGAGCTGAAAACTTTTTCTCTCAGAACTATGCGAAAATTTGTATTCCGGCTCAAAACAACGGGATACATCGTTTTAGATCGAAACTAGCAAGATTCACGAGCATCGATTTTACAAGTCTTCGAAGAGTATACGAGAGAAAGGTGTAAACTTTATCTCTCAGAACTGCGCGAAAACTTGTACGCCGGCTCAAAAATACGGGATACATCGTTTTAGATTGAAACTTGTAAAATCGATGCTCGTGAATTTTGCTAGTTTCCATCTAAAACGATGTATCCCGTTGTTTTGAGCCGGAATACATGTTTTCGCGCAGTTAAGAGAGAAAAAGTTTACACCTTTCTCTCGTCTCCTGTTCGACGACTTGTAAAATCGATGATCGTGAATCTTGCTAGTTTTGTTCTAAAACGAAGTAAACTTTTTCTCTCAGAACTGCACGAAAACTTGTATTCCGGCTCAAAACAACGGGTTACATCGTTTTAGATCGAAAGTAGCGAGATTTACGCACTTCGATTTTACATGTCGTGAAAGAGCAGACGAGAGAGAGCTGAAAACTTTTTCTCTCAGAACTAAGCGAAAACTTGTATTCCGGCTCAAAACAACGGGATACATCGTTTTAGATCGAAACTAGCAAGATTCACGAGCATCGATTTTACAAGTCTTTGAAGAGTACACGAGAGAAAGGTGTAAACTTTTTCTCTCAGAACTGTGCGAAAACTTGTATTCCGGCTCAAAACAACGGGATTCATCGTTTTCGGTCGAAACTAGCAAGATTCACGAGCATCGATTTTACGTCTTCGAAGAGTAGACGAGAGAAAAGTGTAATCTGTTTCTCTCAGAACTGCGCGAAAACTTGTATTCCAGCTCAAAACAACGGATACATCGTTTTAGATCGAAACTAGCAAGATTCACGAGCATCGATTTTACAAGTCTTCGAAGAGTAGACGAGAGAAAGGTGTAAACTTTTTCTCACAGAACTGCGCGAAAACTTGTATTCCGGCTCAAAACAACGGAATACATCGTTTTAGATCGAAACTAGCAAGATTCACGAGCATCGATTTTACAAGTCGTCGAAGAGTACACGAGAGAAAGGTGTAAACTTTTTCTCTCAGAACTGCGCGAAAACTTGTATTCCGGCTCAAAACAACGGGATACATCGTTTTAGATCGAAAGTAACAAGATTCACGGGCATCGATTTTACAAGTCCTCGAAGAGTAGACGAGAGAAAGGTGTAAACATTTTCTCTCAGAATTGCGCGAAAACTTGTATTCCGGCTCAAAACAACGGGATACATCGTTTTAGATCGAAAGTAGCGAGATTTACGCACTTCGATTTTACATGTCGTGAAAGAGCAGAGGAGACAGAGCTGAAAACTTTTTCTCTCAGAACTGCGCGAAAATTTGTATATTCCTGCTCAAAACAACGGGATACATCGTTTTAGATCGAAAGTAGCGAGATTTACGCACTTCGATTTTACATGTCGTGAAAGAGCAGACGAGAGAGAGCTGAAAACTTTTTCTCTCAGAACTGCGCGAAAACTTGTATGCCGGCTCAAAAATACGGGATACATCGTTTTAGATCGAAACTAGTAAGATTCATGAGCATCGATTTTACGTCTTCGAAGAGTAGACGAGAGAAAGGTGTAAATTTTTTCTCACAGAACTGCACGAAAACTTGTATTCCGGCTCAAAACAACGGAATACATCGTTTTAGATCGAAACTAGCAAGATCCACGAGCATCGATTTTACAAGTCGTCGAAGAGTACACGAGAGAAAGGTGTAAACTTTTTCTTTTAGAACTGTGCAAAAATTTGTATTCCGGCTCAAAACAACGGGATACATCGTTTTAGATCGAAAGTAGCGAGATTTACGCACTTCGATTTTACATGTCGTGAAAGAGCAGACGAGAGAGAGCTGAAAACTTTTTCTCTCAGAACTACGCGAAAACTTGTATTCCGGCTCAAAACAACGGGATACATCGTTTTAGATCGAAACTAGCAAGATTCACGAGCATCGATATTTTACAAGTCTTCGAAGAGTATACGAGAGAAAGGTGTAAACTTCTTCTCTCAGAACTGCGCGAAAACTTGTATGCCGGCTCAAAAATACGGGATACATCGTTTTAGATTGAAACTTGTAAAATCGATGCTCGTGAATTTTGCTAGTTTCCATCTAAAACGATGTATCCCGTTGTTTTGAGCCGGAATACATGTTTTCGTGCAGTTAAGAGAGAAAAAGTTTACACCTTTCTCTCGTCTCCTCTTCGACGACTTGTAAAATCGATGATCGTGAATCTTGCTAGTTTTGTTCTAAAACGAAGTAAACTTTTTCTCTCAGAACTGCACGAAAACTTGTATTCCGGCTCAAAACAACGGGTTACATCGTTTTAGATCAAAACTAGCAAGATTCACGAGCATCGATTTTACGTCTTCGAAGAGTAGATGAGAGAAAGGTGTAAACTTTTTCTCTCAGAACTGCGTGAAAGCTTGTATTCCGGCTCAAAACAACGGGATACATTGTTTTAGATCGAAATTAGCAAAATTCACGAGCATCGATTTTACAAGTCGCCGAAGAGTAGACGAGAGAAAGGTGTAAACTTTTTCTCTCAGAACTGCGCGAAAACTTGTATTCCACCTCAAAACAACGAGATACATCGTTTTAGATCGAAACTAGCAAGATTCACGAGCATAGATTTTACAAGTCTTCGAAGAATAGACGAGAGAAAGGTGTAAACGTTTTTCTCAGAAATGCACGAAAACTTGTATTCCAGCAAAAAACAACGGGATACATCGTTTTAGAACAAAACTAGCAAGATTCACGATCATCAATTTTACAAGTCGTCGAAGAGTAGACGAGAGAAAGGTGTAAACTTTTTTTCTCTTAACTGCGCGAAAACATGTATTCCGGTTCAAAACAAAGGGATACATTGTTTTAGATCGAAACTAGCAAGATTCACGAGCATCGATTTTACAAGTCTCCGAAGAGTAGACGAGAGAAAGGTGTAAACTTTTTCTCAGAAATGCACGAAAACTTGTATTCCGGCTCAAACCAACGGGACACATCGTTTTAGATCAAAACTAGCAAGATTCACGAGCATCGATTTTACAAGTCGTAGAAGAGGAGACGAGAGAAAGGTGTAAACTTTTTGTCTCAGACCTGCGCGAAAACTTGTATTCCAGCTCAAAACAACGGGATACATCGTTTTAGAACAAAACAAGCAAGATTCACGATCATCGATTTTACAAGTCGTCGAAGAGTAGACGAGAGAAAGGTGTAAACTTTTTCTCTCTTAACTGCGCGAAAACATGTATTCCGGCTCAAAACAACGGGATACATCGTTTAAGATCGAAACTAGCAATATTCACGAGCATCGATTTTACAAGTCTTCGAAGAGTATACGAGAGAAAGGTGTAAACTTTTTCTCTCAGAACTGCGCGAAAACTTGTAAGCCGGCTCAAAAATACGGGATACGTCGTTTTAGATTGAAACTTGTAAAATCGATGCTCGTGAATTTTGCTAGTTTCCATCTAAAACGATGTATCCCGTTGTTTTGAGCCGGAATACATGTTTTCGCGCAGTTAAGAGAGAAAAAGTTTACACCTTTCTCTCGTCTCCTGTTCGACGACTTGTAAAATCGATGATCGTGAATCTTGCTAGTTTTGTTCTAAAACGAAGTAAACTTTTTCTCTCAGAACTGCACGAAAACTTGTATTCCGGCTCAAAACAACGGGATACATCGTTTTAGAACAAAACTAGCAAGATTCACGACCATCGATTTTACAAGTCGTCGAAGAGTAGACGAGAGAAAGGTGTAAACTTTTTCTCTCAGAACTGCGCGAAAACTTGTATTCCAGCTCAAAACAACGAGATACATCGTTTTAGATCGAAACTAGCAAGATTCACGAGCATAGATTTTACAAGTCTTCGAAGAGTAGACGAGAGAAAGGCGTAAACTTTTTTCTCAGAAATGCACGAAAACTTGTATTCCGGCTCAAACCAATGGGTCACATCGTTTTAGATCAAAACTAGCAAGATTCACGAGCATCGATTTTACAAGTCGTAGAAGAGGAGACGAGAGAAAGGTGTAAACTTTTTCTCTCAGAACTGCGCGAAAACATGTATTCCGGCTCAAAACAACGGGATACATCGTTTAAGATCGAAACTAGCAATATTCACGAGCATCGATTTTACAAGTCTTCGAAGAGTATACGAGAGAAAGGTGTAAACTTTTTCTCTCAGAACTGCGTGAAAGCTTGTATTCCGGCTCAAAACAACGGGATACATTGTTTTAGATCGAAATTAGCAAAATTCACGAGCATCGATTTTACAAGTCGCCGAAGAGCAGACGAGAGAAAGGTGTAAACTTTTTCTCTCAGAACTGCGCGAAAACTTGTATTCCACCTCAAAACAACGAGATACATCGTTTTAGATCGAAACTAGCAAGATTCACGAGCATAGATTTTACAAGTCTTCGAAGAATAGACGAGAGAAAGGTGTAAACGTTTTTCTCAGAAATGCACGAAAACTTGTATTCCAGCAAAAAACAACGGGATACATCGTTTTAGAACAAAACTAGCAAGATTCACGATCATCAATTTTACAAGTCGTCGAAGAGTAGACGAGAGAAAGGTGTAAACTTTTTTTCTCTTAAC
The DNA here is from genome assembly GCF_052857255.1 of Amblyomma americanum. Lineage (NCBI taxonomy): Eukaryota > Metazoa > Arthropoda > Arachnida > Ixodida > Ixodidae > Amblyomma > Amblyomma americanum. The sequence continues at coordinate 421,879 of NW_027526551.1, read as the reverse complement.
TGCACGAAAACATGTATTCCGGTTCAAAACAACGGGATACATTGTTTTAGATCGAAACTAGCAAGATTCACGAGCATCGATTTTACAAGTCGCCGAAGAGTAGACGAGAGAAAGGTGTAAACTTTTTTCTCAGAAATGCACGAAAACTTGTATTCCGGCTCAAACCAACGGGACACATCGTTTTAGATCAAAACTAGCAAGATTCACGAGCATCGATTTTACAAGTCGTAGAAGAGGAGACGAGAGAAAGGTGTAAACTTTTTGTCTCAGACCTGCGCGAAAACTTGTATTCCAGCTCAAAACAACGGGATACATTGTTTTAGAACAAAACTAGCAAGATTCACGATCATCGATTTTACAAGTCGTCGAAGAGTAGACGAGAGAAAGGTGTAAACTTTTTCTCTCCTAACTGCGCGAAAACATGTATTCCGGCTCAAAACAACGGGATACATCGTTTAAGATCGAAACTAGCAATATTCACGAGCATCGATTTTACAAGTCTTCGAAGAGTATACGAGAGAAAGGTGTAAACTTTTTCTCTCAGAACTGCGCGAAAACTTGTACGCCGGCTCAAAAATACGGGATACGTCGTTTTAGATTGAAACTTCTAAAATCGATGCTCGTGAATTTTGCTAGTTTCCATCTAAAACGATGTATCCCGTTGTTTTGAGCCGGAATACATGTTTTCGCGCAGTTAAGAGAGAAAAAGTTTACACCTTTCTGTCGTCTCCTGTTCGACGACTTGTAAAATCGATGATCGTGAATCTTGCTAGTTTTGTTCTAAAACGAAGTAAACTTTTTCTCTCAGAACTGCACGAAAACTTGTATTCCGGCTCAAAACAACGGGATACATCGTTTTAGAACAAAACTAGCAAGATTCACGACCATCGATTTTACAAGTCGTCGAAGAGTAGACGAGAGAAAGGTGTAAACTTTTTCTCTCAGAACTGCGCGAAAACTTGTATTCCAGCTCAAAACAACGAGATACATCGTTTTAGATCGAAACTAGCAAGATTCACGAGCATAGATTTTACAAGTCTTCGAAGAGTAGACGAGAGAAAGGCGTAAACTTTTTTCTCAGAAATGCACGAAAACTTGTATTCCGGCTCAAACCAATGGGTCACATCGTTTTAGATCAAAACTAGCAAGATTCACGAGCATCGATTTTACAAGTCGTAGAAGAGGAGACGAGAGAAAGGTGTAAACTTTTTCTCTCAGAACTGCGCGAAAACATGTATTCCGGCTCAAAACAACGGGATACATCGTTTAAGATCGAAACTAGCAATATTCACGAGCATCGATTTTACAAGTCTCCGAAGAGTATGCGAGAGAAAGGTGTAAACTTTTTCTCTCAGAACTGCGCGAAAACTTGTACGCCGGCTCAAAAGTACGTGATACGTCGTTTTAGATTGAAACTTGTAAAATCGATGCTCGTGAATTTTGCTAGTTTCCATCTAAAACGATGTATCCCGTTGTTTTGAGCCGGAATACATGTTTTCGCGCAGTTAAGAGAGAAAAAGTTTACACCTTTCTCTCGTCTCCTGTTCGACGACTTGTAAAATCGATGATCGTGAATCTTGCTAGTTTTGTTCTAAAACGAAGTAAACTTTTTCTCTCAGAACTGCGCGAAAATTTGTATTCCGGCTCAAAACAACGGGATACATCGTTTTAGATCGAAAGTAGCGAGATTTACGCACTTCGAATTTACATGTCGTGAAAGAGCAGACGAGAGAGAGCTGAAAACTTTTTCTCTCAGAACTACGCGAAAACTTGTATTCCGGCTCAAAACAACGGGATACATCGTTTTAGATCGAAACTAGCAAGATTCACGAGCATCGATTTTACAAGTCTTGGAAGAGTATACGAGAGAAAGGTGTAAACTTTTTCTCTCAGAACTGCGCGAAAACTTGTATGCCGGCTCAAAAATACGGGATACATCGGTTTAGATTGAATTTTGTAAAATCGATGCTCGTGAATTTTGCTAGTTTCCATCTAAAACGATGTATCCCGTTGTTTTGAGCCAGAATACGTTTTCGCGCAGTTAAGAGAGAAAAAGTTTACACATTTCTCTCGTCTCCTCTTCGACGACTTCTAAAATCGATGATCGTGAATCTTGCTCTTTTTGTTCTAAAACGAAGTAAACTTTTTCTCTCAGAACTGCACGAAAACTTGTATTCCGGCTCAAAACAACGGGTTACATCGTTTTAGATCAAAACTAGCAAGATTCACGAGCATCGATTTTACGTCTTCGAAGAGTAGATGAGAGAAAGGTGTAAACTTTTTTTCTCAGAACTGCGCGAAAGCTTGTATTCCGGCTCAAACCAACGGGTCACATCGTTTTAGATCAAAACTAGCAAGATTCACGAGCATCGATTTTACAAGTCGTAGAAGAGGAGACGAGAGAAAGGTGTAAACTTTTTCTCTCAGAACTGCGCGAAAACTTGTATTCCAGCTCAAAACAACGAGATACATCGTTTTAGAACAAAACTAGCAAGATCCACGAGCATCGATTTTACAAGTCGTCGAAGAGTACACGAGAGAAAGGTGTAAACTTTTTCTTTTAGAACTGTGCAAAAATTTGTATTCCGGCTCAAAACAACCGGATACATCGTTTTAGATCGAAAGTAGCGTGATTTACGCACTTCAATTTTACATGTCGTGAAAGAGCAGACGAGAGAGAGCTGAAAACTTTTTCTCTCAGAACTATGCGAAAATTTGTATTCCGGCTCAAAACAACGGGATACATCGTTTTAGATCGAAACTAGCAAGATTCACGAGCATCGATTTTACAAGTCTTCGAAGAGTATACGAGAGAAAGGTGTAAACTTTATCTCTCAGAACTGCGCGAAAACTTGTACGCCGGCTCAAAAATACGGGATACATCGTTTTAGATTGAAACTTGTAAAATCGATGCTCGTGAATTTTGCTAGTTTCCATCTAAAACGATGTATCCCGTTGTTTTGAGCCGGAATACATGTTTTCGCGCAGTTAAGAGAGAAAAAGTTTACACCTTTCTCTCGTCTCCTGTTCGACGACTTGTAAAATCGATGATCGTGAATCTTGCTAGTTTTGTTCTAAAACGAAGTAAACTTTTTCTCTCAGAACTGCACGAAAACTTGTATTCCGGCTCAAAACAACGGGTTACATCGTTTTAGATCGAAAGTAGCGAGATTTACGCACTTCGATTTTACATGTCGTGAAAGAGCAGACGAGAGAGAGCTGAAAACTTTTTCTCTCAGAACTAAGCGAAAACTTGTATTCCGGCTCAAAACAACGGGATACATCGTTTTAGATCGAAACTAGCAAGATTCACGAGCATCGATTTTACAAGTCTTTGAAGAGTACACGAGAGAAAGGTGTAAACTTTTTCTCTCAGAACTGTGCGAAAACTTGTATTCCGGCTCAAAACAACGGGATTCATCGTTTTCGGTCGAAACTAGCAAGATTCACGAGCATCGATTTTACGTCTTCGAAGAGTAGACGAGAGAAAAGTGTAATCTGTTTCTCTCAGAACTGCGCGAAAACTTGTATTCCAGCTCAAAACAACGGATACATCGTTTTAGATCGAAACTAGCAAGATTCACGAGCATCGATTTTACAAGTCTTCGAAGAGTAGACGAGAGAAAGGTGTAAACTTTTTCTCACAGAACTGCACGAAAACTTGTATTCCGGCTCAAAACAACGGAATACATCGTTTTAGATCGAAACTAGCAAGATTCACGAGCATCGATTTTACAAGTCGTCGAAGAGTACACGAGAGAAAGGTGTAAACTTTTTCTCTCAGAACTGCGCGAAAACTTGTATTCCGGCTCAAAACAACGGGATACATCGTTTTAGATCGAAACTAACAAGATTCACGAGCATCGATTTTACAAGTCCTCGAAGAGTAGACGAGAGAAAGGTGTAAACATTTTCTCTCAGAATTGCGCGAAAACTTGTATTCCGGCTCAAAACAACGGGATACATCGTTTTAGATCGAAAGTAGCGAGATTTACGCACTTCGATTTTACATGTCGTGAAAGAGCAGAGGAGACAGAGCTGAAAACTTTTTCTCTCAGAACTGCGCGAAAATTTGTATATTCCTGCTCAAAACAACGGGATACATCGTTTTAGATCGAAAGTAGCGAGATTTACGCACTTCGATTTTACATGTCGTGAAAGAGCAGACGAGAGAGAGCTGAAAACTTTTTCTCTCAGAACTGCGCGAAAACTTGTATGCCGGCTCAAAAATACGGGATACATCGTTTTAGATCGAAACTAGTAAGATTCATGAGCATCGATTTTACGTCTTCGAAGAGTAGACGAGAGAAAGGTGTAAATTTTTTCTCACAGATCTGCACGAAAACTTGTATTCCGGCTCAAAACAACGGAATACATCGTTTTAGATCGAAACTAGCAAGATCCACGAGCATCGATTTTACAAGTCGTCGAAGAGTACACGAGAGAAAGGTGTAAACTTTTTCTTTTAGAACTGTGCAAAAATTTGTATTCCGGCTCAAAACAACGGGATACATCGTTTTAGATCGAAAGTAGCGAGATTTACGCACTTCGATTTTACATGTCGTGAAAGAGCAGACGAGAGAGAGCTGAAAACTTTTTCTCTCAGAACTACGCGAAAACTTGTATTCCGGCTCAAAACAACGGGATACATCGTTTTAGATCGAAACTAGCAAGATTCACGAGCATCGATATTTTACAAGTCTTCGAAGAGTATACGAGAGAAAGGTGTAAACTTCTTCTCTCAGAACTGCGCGAAAACTTGTATGCCGGCTCAAAAATACGGGATACATCGTTTTAGATTGAAACTTGTAAAATCGATGCTCGTGAATTTTGCTAGTTTCCATCTAAAACGATGTATCCCGTTGTTTTGAGCCGGAATACATGTTTTCGTGCAGTTAAGAGAGAAAAAGTTTACACCTTTCTCTCGTCTCCTCTTCGACGACTTGTAAAATCGATGATCGTGAATCTTGCTAGTTTTGTTCTAAAACGAAGTAAACTTTTTCTCTCAGAACTGCACGAAAACTTGTATTCCGGCTCAAAACAACGGGTTACATCGTTTTAGATCAAAACTAGCAAGATTCACGAGCATCGATTTTACGTCTTCGAAGAGTAGATGAGAGAAAGGTGTAAACTTTTTCTCTCAGAACTGCGTGAAAGCTTGTATTCCGGCTCAAAACAACGGGATACATTGTTTTAGATCGAAATTAGCAAAATTCACGAGCATCGATTTTACAAGTCGCCGAAGAGTAGACGAGAGAAAGGTGTAAACTTTTTCTCTCAGAACTGCGCGAAAACTTGTATTCCACCTCAAAACAACGAGATACATCGTTTTAGATCGAAACTAGCAAGATTCACGAGCATAGATTTTACAAGTCTTCGAAGAATAGACGAGAGAAAGGTGTAAACGTTTTTCTCAGAAATGCACGAAAACTTGTATTCCAGCAAAAAACAACGGGATACATCGTTTTAGAACAAAACTAGCAAGATTCACGATCATCAATTTTACAAGTCGTCGAAGAGTAGACGAGAGAAAGGTGTAAACTTTTTTTCTCTTAACTGCGCGAAAACATGTATTCCGGTTCAAAACAACGGGATACATTGTTTTAGATCGAAACTAGCAAGATTCACGAGCATCGATTTTACAAGTCTCCGAAGAGTAGACGAGAGAAAGGTGTAAACTTTTTCTCAGAAATGCACGAAAACTTGTATTCCGGCTCAAACCAACGGGACACATCGTTTTAGATCAAAACTAGCAAGATTCACGAGCATCGATTTTACAAGTCGTAGAAGAGGAGACGAGAGAAAGGTGTAAACTTTTTGTCTCAGACCTGCGCGAAAACTTGTATTCCAGCTCAAAACAACGGGATACATCGTTTTAGAACAAAACAAGCAAGATTCACGATCATCGATTTTACAAGTCGTCGAAGAGTAGACGAGAGAAAGGTGTAAACTTTTTCTCTCTTAACTGCGCGAAAACATGTATTCCGGCTCAAAACAACGGGATACATCGTTTAAGATCGAAACTAGCAATATTCACGAGCATCGATTTTACAAGTCTTCGAAGAGTATACGAGAGAAAGGTGTAAACTTTTTCTCTCAGAACTGCGCGAAAACTTGTAAGCCGGCTCAAAAATACGGGATACGTCGTTTTAGATTGAAACTTGTAAAATCGATGCTCGTGAATTTTGCTAGTTTCCATCTAAAACGATGTATCCCGTTGTTTTGAGCCGGAATACATGTTTTCGCGCAGTTAGGAGAGAAAAAGTTTACACCTTTCTCTCGTCTCCTGTTCGACGACTTGTAAAATCGATGATCGTGAATCTTGCTAGTTTTGTTCTAAAACGAAGTAAACTTTTTCTCTCAGAACTGCACGAAAACTTGTATTCCGGCTCAAAACAACGGGATACATCGTTTTAGAACAAAACTAGCAAGATTCACGACCATCGATTTTACAAGTCGTCGAAGAGTAGACGAGAGAAAGGTGTAAACTTTTTCTCTCAGAACTGCGCGAAAACTTGTATTCCAGCTCAAAACAACGAGATACATCGTTTTAGATCGAAACTAGCAAGATTCACGAGCATAGATTTTACAAGTCTTCGAAGAGTAGACGAGAGAAAGGCGTAAACTTTTTTCTCAGAAATGCACGAAAACTTGTATTCCGGCTCAAACCAATGGGTCACATCGTTTTAGATCAAAACTAGCAAGATTCACGAGCATCGATTTTACAAGTCGTAGAAGAGGAGACGAGAGAAAGGTGTAAACTTTTTCTCTCAGAACTGCGCGAAAACATGTATTCCGGCTCAAAACAACGGGATACATCGTTTAAGATCGAAACTAGCAATATTCACGAGCATCGATTTTACAAGTCTTCGAAGAGTATACGAGAGAAAGGTGTAAACTTTTTCTCTCAGAACTGCGTGAAAGCTTGTATTCCGGCTCAAAACAACGGGATACATTGTTTTAGATCGAAATTAGCAAAATTCACGAGCATCGATTTTACAAGTCGCCGAAGAGCAGACGAGAGAAAGGTGTAAACTTTTTCTCTCAGAACTGCGCGAAAACTTGTATTCCACCTCAAAACAACGAGATACATCGTTTTAGATCGAAACTAGCAAGATTCACGAGCATAGATTTTACAAGTCTTCGAAGAATAGACGAGAGAAAGGTGTAAACGTTTTTCTCAGAAATGCACGAAAACTTGTATTCCAGCAAAAAACAACGGGATACATCGTTTTAGAACAAAACTAGCAAGATTCACGATCATCAATTTTACAAGTCGTCGAAGAGTAGACGAGAGAAAGGTGTAAACTTTTTTTCTCTTAACTGCACGAAAACATGTATTCCGGTTCAAAACAACGGGATACATTGTTTTAGATCGAAACTAGCAAGATTCACGAGCATCGATTTTACAAGTCGCCGAAGAGTAGACGAGAGAAAGGTGTAAACTTTTTTCTCAGAAATGCACGAAAACTTGTATTCCGGCTCAAACCAACGGGACACATCGTTTTAGATCAAAACTAGCAAGATTCACGAGCATCGATTTTACAAGTCGTAGAAGAGGAGACGAGAGAAAGGTGTAAACTTTTTGTCTCAGACCTGCGCGAAAACTTGTATTCCAGCTCAAAACAACGGGATACATCGTTTTAGAACAAAACTAGCAAGATTCACGATCATCGATTTTACAAGTCGTCGAAGAGTAGACGAGAGAAAGGTGTAAACTTTTTCTCTCCTAACTGCGCGAAAACATGTATTCCGGCTCAAAACAACGGGATACATCGTTTAAGATCGAAACTAGCAATATTCACGAGCATCGATTTTACAAGTGTTCGAAGAGTATACGAGAGAAAGGTGTAAACTTTTTCTCTCAGTACTGCGCGAAAAGTTGTACGCCGGCTCAAAAATACGGGATACGTCGTTTTAGATTGAAACTTCTAAAATCGATGCTCGTGAATTTTGCTAGTTTCCATCTAAAACGATGTATCCCGTTGTTTTGAGCCGGAATACATGTTTTCGCGCAGTTAAGAGAGAAAAAGTTTACACCTTTCTGTCGTCTCCTGTTCGACGACTTGTAAAATCGATGATCGTGAATCTTGCTAGTTTTGTTCTAAAACGAAGTAAACTTTTTCTCTCAGAACTGCACGAAAACTTGTATTCCGGCTCAAAACAACGGGATACATCGTTTTAGAACAAAACTAGCAAGATTCACGACCATCGATTTTACAAGTCGTCGAAGAGTAGACGAGAGAAAGGTGTAAACTTTTTCTCTCAGAACTGCGCGAAAACTTGTATTCCAGCTCAAAACAACGAGATACATCGTTTTAGATCGAAACTAGCAAGATTCACGAGCATAGATTTTACAAGTCTTCGAAGAGTAGACGAGAGAAAGGCGTAAACTTTTTTCTCAGAAATGCACGAAAACTTGTATTCCGGCTCAAACCAATGGGTCACATCGTTTTAGATCAAAACTAGCAAGATTCACGAGCATCGATTTTACAAGTCGTAGAAGAGGAGACGAGAGAAAGGTGTAAACTTTTTCTCTCAGAACTGCGCGAAAACATGTATTCCGGCTCAAAACAACGGGATACATCGTTTAAGATCGAAACTAGCAATATTCACGAGCATCGATTTTACAAGTCTCCGAAGAGTATACGAGAGAAAGGTGTAAACTTTTTCTCTCAGAACTGCGCGAAAACTTGTACGCCGGCTCAAAAGTACGTGATACGTCGTTTTAGATTGAAACTTGTAAAATCGATGCTCGTGAATTTTGCTAGTTTCCATCTAAAACGATGTATCCCGTTGTTTTGAGCCGGAATACATGTTTTCGCGCAGTTAAGAGAGAAAAAGTTTACACCTTTCTCTCGTCTCCTGTTCGACGACTTGTAAAATCGATGATCGTGAATCTTGCTAGTTTTGTTCTAAAACGAAGTAAACTTTTTCTCTCAGAACTGCGCGAAAACTTGTATTCCAGCTCAAAACAACGGGATACATCGTTTTAGAACAAAACTAGCAAGATTCACGACCATCGATTTTACAAGTCGTCGAAGAGTAGACGAGAGAAAGGTGTAAACTTTTTCTCTCAGAACTGCGCGAAAACTTGTATTCCAGCTCAAAACAACGAGATACATCGTTTTAGATCGAAACTAGCAAGATTCACGAGCATAGATTTTACAAGTCTTCGAAGAGTAGACGAGAGAAAGGCGTAAACTTTTTTCTCAGAAATGCACGAAAACTTGTATTCCGGCTCAAACCAATGGGTCACATCGTTTTAGATCAAAACTAGCAAGATTCACGAGCGTCGATTTTACAAGTCGTAGAAGAGGAGACGAGAGAAAGGTGTAAACTTTTTCTCTCAGAACTGCGCGAAAACTTGTATTCCAGCTCAAAACAACGGGATACATCGTTTTAGAACAAAACTAGCAAGATTCACGATCATCGATTTTACAAGTCGTCGAAGGGTAGACGAGAGAAAGGTGTAAACTTTTTCTCTCTTAACTGCGCGAAAACATGTATTCCGGCTCAAAACAACGGGATACATCGTTTTAGATCGAAAATAGCAAAATTCACGAGCATCGATTTTACAAGTCGTCGAAGAGTAGACGAGAGAAAGGCGTAAACTTTTTCTCTCAGAACTGCGCGAAAATTTGTATTCCGGCTCAAAACAACGGGATACATCGTTTTAGATCGAAAGTAGCGAGATTTACGCACTTCGAATTTACATGTCGTGAAAGAGCAGACGAGAGAGAGCTGAAAACTTTTTCTCTCAGAACTACGCGAAAACTTGTATTCCGGCTCAAAACAACGGGATACATCGTTTTAGATCGAAACTAGCAAGATTCACGAGCATCGATATTTTACAAGTCTTCGAAGAGTATACGAGAGAAAGGTGTAAACTTCTTCTCTCAGAACTGCGCGAAAACTTGTATGCCGGCTCAAAAATACGGGATACATCGTTTTAGATTGAAACTTGTAAAATCGATGCTCGTGAATTTTGCTAGTTTCCATCTAAAACGATGTATCCCGTTGTTTTGAGCCGGAATACATGTTTTCGTGCAGTTAAGAGAGAAAAAGTTTACACCTTTCTCTCGTCTCCTCTTCGACGACTTGTAAAATCGATGATCGTGAATCTTGCTAGTTTTGTTCTAAAACGAAGTAAACTTTTTCTCTCAGAACTGCACGAAAACTTGTATTCCGGCTCAAAACAACGGGTTACATCGTTTTAGATCAAAACTAGCAAGATTCACGAGCATCGATTTTACGTCTTCGAAGAGTAGATGAGAGAAAGGTGTAAACTTTTTCTCTCAGAACTGCGTGAAAGCTTGTATTCCGGCTCAAAACAACGGGATACATTGTTTTAGATCGAAATTAGCAAAATTCACGAGCATCGATTTTACAAGTCGCCGAAGAGTAGACGAGAGAAAGGTGTAAACTTTTTCTCTCAGAACTGCGCGAAAACTTGTATTCCAGCTCAAAACAACGAGATACATCGTTTTAGATCGAAACTAGCAAGATTCACGAGCATAGATTTTACAAGTCTTCGAAGAGTAGACGAGAGAAAGGCGTAAACTTTTTTCTCAGAAATGCACGAAAACTTGTATTCCGGCTCAAACCAATGGGTCACATCGTTTTAGATCAAAACTAGCAAGATTCACGAGCATCGATTTTACAAGTCGTAGAAGAGGAGACGAGAGAAAGGTGTAAACTTTTTCTCTCAGAACTGCGCGAAAACTTGTATTCCGGCTCAAAACAACGGGATACATCGTTTTAGATCGAAACTAGCAAGATTCACGAGCATCGATTTTACAAGTCCTCGAAGAGTAGACGAGAGAAAGGTGTAAACATTTTCTCTCAGAATTGCGCGAAAACTTGTATTCCGGCTCAAAACAACGGGATACATCGTTTTAGATCGAAAGTAGCGAGATTTACGCACTTCGATTTTACATGTCGTGAAAGAGCAGAGGAGACAGAGCTGAAAACTTTTTCTCTCAGAACTGCGCGAAAATTTGTATATTCCTGCTCAAAACAACGGGATACATCGTTTTAGATCGAAAGTAGCGAGATTTACGCACTTCGATTTTACATGTCGTGAAAGAGCAGACGAGAGAGAGCTGAAAACTTTTTCTCTCAGAACTGCGCGAAAACTTGTATGCCGGCTCAAAAATACGGGATACATCGTTTTAGATCGAAACTAGTAAGATTCATGAGCATCGATTTTACGTCTTCGAAGAGTAGACGAGAGAAAGGTGTAAATTTTTTCTCACAGAACTGCACGAAAACTTGTATTCCGGCTCAAAACAACGGAATACATCGTTTTAGATCGAAACTAGCAAGATCCACGAGCATCGATTTTACAAGTCGTCGAAGAGTACACGAGAGAAAGGTGTAAACTTTTTCTTTTAGAACTGTGCAAAAATTTGTATTCCGGCTCAAAACAACGGGATACATCGTTTTAGATCGAAAGTAGCGAGATTTACGCACTTCGATTTTACATGTCGTGAAAGAGCAGACGAGAGAGAGCTGAAAACTTTTTCTCTCAGAACTACGCGAAAACTTGTATTCCGGCTCAAAACAACGGGATACATCGTTTTAGATCGAAACTAGCAAGATTCACGAGCATCGATATTTTACAAGTCTTCGAAGAGTATACGAGAGAAAGGTGTAAACTTCTTCTCTCAGAACTGCGCGAAAACTTGTATGCCGGCTCAAAAATACGGGATACATCGTTTTAGATTGAAACTTGTAAAATCGATGCTCGTGAATTTTGCTAGTTTCCATCTAAAACGATGTATCCCGTTGTTTTGAGCCGGAATACATGTTTTCGTGCAGTTAAGAGAGAAAAAGTTTACACCTTTCTCTCGTCTCCTCTTCGACGACTTGTAAAATCGATGATCGTGAATCTTGCTAGTTTTGTTCTAAAACGAAGTAAACTTTTTCTCTCAGAACTGCACGAAAACTTGTATTCCGGCTCAAAACAACGGGTTACATCGTTTTAGATCGAAATTAGCAAAATTCACGAGCATCGATTTTACAAGTCGCCGAAGAGTAGACGAGAGAAAGGTGTAAACTTTTTCTCTCAGAACTGCGCGAAAACTTGTATTCCACCTCAAAACAACGAGATACATTGTTTTAGATCGAAACTAGCAAGATTCACGAGCATAGATTTTACAAGTCTTCGAAGAATAGACGAGAGAAAGGTGTAAACGTTTTTCTCAGAAATGCACGAAAACTTGTATTCCAGCAAAAAACAACGGGATACATCGTTTTAGAACAAAACTAGCAAGATTCACGATCATCAATTTTACAAGTCGTCGAAGAGTAGACGAGAGAAAGGTGTAAACTTTTTTTCTCTTAACTGCGCGAAAACATGTATTCCGGTTCAAAACAACGGGATACATTGTTTTAGATCGAAACTAGCAAGATTCACGAGCATCGATTTTACAAGTCTCCGAAGAGTAGACGAGAGAAAGGTGTAAACTTTTTTCTCAGAAATGCACGAAAACTTGTATTCCGGCTCAAACCAACGGGACACATCGTTTTAGATCAAAACTAGCAAGATTCACGAGCATCGATTTTACAAGTCGTAGAAGAGGAGACGAGAGAAAGGTGTAAACTTTTTGTCTCAGACCTGCGCGAAAACTTGTATTCCAGCTCAAAACAACGGAATACATCGTTTTAGAACAAAACTAGCAAGATTCACGATCATCGATTTTACAAGTCGTCGAAGAGTAGACGAGAGAAAGGTGTAAACTTTTTCTCTCTTAACTGCGCGAAAACATGTATTCCGGCTCAAAACAACGGGATACATCGTTTAAGATCGAAACTAGCAATATTCACGAGCATCGATTTTACAAGTCTTCGAAGAGTATACGAGAGAAAGGTGTAAACTTTTTCTCTCAGAACTGCGCGAAAACTTGTACGCCGGCTCAAAAATACGGGATACGTCGTTTTAGATTGAAACTTGTAAAATCGATGCTCGTGAATTTTGCTAGTTTCCATCTAAAACGATGTATCCCGTTGTTTTGAGCCGGAATACATGTTTTCGCGCAGTTAAGAGAGAAAAAGTTTACACCTTTCTCTCGTCTCCTGTTCGACGACTTCTAAAATCGATGATCATGAATCTTGCTCTTTTTGTTCTAAAACGAAGTAAACTTTTTCTCTCAGAACTGCACGAAAACTTGTATTCCGGCTCAAAACAACGGGTTACATCGTTTTAGATCAAAACTAGCAAGATTCACGAGCATCGATTTTACGTCTTCGAAGAGTAGATGAGAGAAAGGTGTAAACTTTTTTTCTCAGAACTGCGCAAAAGCTTGTATTCCGGCTCAAACCAACGGGTCACATCGTTTTAGATCAAAACTAGCAAGATTCACGAGCATCGATTTTACAAGTCGTAGAAGAGGAGACGAGAGAAAGGTGTAAACTTTTTCTCTCAGAACTGCGCGAAAACTTGTATTCCAGCTCAAAACAACGAGATACATCGTTTTAGATCGAAACTAGCAAGATTCACGAGCATCGATTTTACAAGTCTTCGAAGAGTATACGAGAGAAAGGTGTAAACTTTTTCTCTCAGAACTGCGCGAAAACTTGTACGCCGGCTCAAAAATACGGGATACATCGTTTTAGATTGAAACTAGTAAGATTCATGAGCATCGATTTTACGTCTTCGAAGAGTAGACGAGAGAAAGGTGTAAATTTTTTCTCACAGAACTGCACAAAAACTTGTATTCCGGCTCAAAACAACGGAATACATCGTTTTAGATCGAAACTAGCAAGATCCACGAGCATCGATTTTACAAGTCGTCGAAGAGTACACAAGAGAAAGGTGTAAACTTTTTCTTTTAGAACTGTGCAAAAATTTGTATTCCGGCTCAAAACAACGGGATACATCGTTTTAGATCGAAAGTAGCGAGATTTACGCACTTCGATTTTACATGTCGTGAAAGAGCAGACGAGAGAGAGCTGAAAACTTTTTCTCTCAGAACTACGCGAAAACTTGTATTCCGGCTCAAAACAACGGGATACATCGTTTTAGATCGAAACTAGCAAGATTCACGAGCATCGATATTTTACAAGTCTTCGAAGAGTATACGAGAGAAAGGTGTAAACTTCTTCTCTCAGAACTGCGCGAAAACTTGTATGCCGGCTCAAAAATACGGGATACATCGTTTTAGATTGAAACTTGTAAAATCGATGCTCGTGAATTTTGCTAGTTTCCATCTAAAACGATGTATCCCGTTGTTTTGAGCCGGAATACATGTTTTCGTGCAGTTAAGAGAGAAAAAGTTTACACCTTTCTCTCGTCTCCTCTTCGACGACTTGTAAAATCGATGATCGTGAATCTTGCTAGTTTTGTTCTAAAACGAAGTAAACTTTTTCTCTCAGAACTGCACGAAAACTTGTATTCCGGCTCAAAACAACGGGTTACATCGTTTTAGATCAAAACTAGCAAGATTCACGAGCATCGATTTTACGTCTTCGAAGAGTAGATGAGAGAAAGGTGTAAACTTTTTCTCTCAGAACTGCGTGAAAGCTTGTATTCCGGCTCAAAACAACGGGATACATTGTTTTAGATCGAAATTAGCAAAATTCACGAGCATCGATTTTACAAGTCGCCGAAGAGTATACGAGAGAAAGGTGTAAACTTTTTCTCTCAGAACTGCGCGAAAACTTGTATTCCAGCTCAAAACAACGAGATACATCGTTTTAGATCGAAACTAGCAAGATTCACGAGCATAGATTTTACAAGTCTTCGAAGAGTAGACGAGAGAAAGGCGTAAACTTTTTTCTCTGAAATGCACGAAAACTTGTATTCCGGCTCAAACCAATGGGTCACATCGTTTTAGATCAAAACTAGCAAGATTCACGAGCATCGATTTTACAAGTCGTAGAAGAGGAGACGAGAGAAAGGTGTAAACTTTTTCTCTCAGAACTGCGCGAAAACTTGTATTCCGGCTCAAAACAACGGGATACATCGTTTTAGATCGAAACTAGCAAGATTCACGAGCATCGATTTTACAAGTCCTCGAAGAGTAGACGAGAGAAAGGTGTAAACATTTTCTCTCAGAATTGCGCGAAAACTTGTATTCCGGCTCAAAACAACGGGATACATCGTTTTAGATCGAAAGTAGCGAGATTTACGCACTTCGATTTTACATGTCGTGAAAGAGCAGAGGAGACAGAGCTGAAAACTTTTTCTCTCAGAACTGCGCGAAAATTTGTATATTCCTGCTCAAAACAACGGGATACATCGTTTTAGATCGAAAGTAGCGAGATTTACGCACTTCGATTTTACATGTCGTGAAAGAGCAGACGAGAGAGAGCTGAAAACTTTTTCTCTCAGAACTGCGCGAAAACTTGTATGCCGGCTCAAAAATACGGGATACATCGTTTTAGATCGAAACTAGTAAGATTCATGAGCATCGATTTTACGTCTTCGAAGAGTAGACGAGAGAAAGGTGTAAATTTTTTCTCACAGAACTGCACGAAAACTTGTATTCCGGCTCAAAACAACGGAATACATCGTTTTAGATCGAAACTAGCAAGATCCACGAGCATCGATTTTACAAGTCGTCGAAGAGTACACGAGAGAAAGGTGTAAACTTTTTCTTTTAGAACTGTGCAAAAATTTGTATTCCGGCTCAAAACAACGGGATACATCGTTTTAGATCGAAAGTAGCGAGATTTACGCACTTCGATTTTACATGTCGTGAAAGAGCAGACGAGAGAGAGCTGAAAACTTTTTCTCTCAGAACTACGCGAAAACTTGTATTCCGGCTCAAAACAACGGGATACATCGTTTTAGATCGAAACTAGCAAGATTCACGAGCATCGATATTTTACAAGTCTTCGAAGAGTATACGAGAGAAAGGTGTAAACTTCTTCTCTCAGAACTGCGCGAAAACTTGTATGCCGGCTCAAAAATACGGGATACATCGTTTTAGATTGAAACTTGTAAAATCGATGCTCGTGAATTTTGCTAGTTTCCATCTAAAACGATGTATCCCGTTGTTTTGAGCCGGAACACATGTTTTCGTGCAGTTAAGAGAGAAAAAGTTTACACCTTTCTCTCGTCTCCTCTTCGACGACTTCTAAAATCGATGATCGTGAATCTTGCTAGTTTTGTTCTAAAACGAAGTAAACTTTTTCTCTCAGAACTGCACGAAAACTTGTATTCCGGCTCAAAACAACGGGTTACATCGTTTTAGATCAAAACTAGCAAGATTCACGAGCATCGATTTTACGTCTTCGAAGAGTAGATGAGAGAAAGGTGTAAACTTTTTCTCTCAGAACTGCGTGAAAGCTTGTATTCCGGCTCAAAACAACGGGATACATTGTTTTAGATCGAAATTAGCAAAATTCACGAGCATCGATTTTACAAGTCGCCGAAGAGTAGACGAGAGAAAGGTGTAAACTTTTTCTCTCAGAACTGCGCGAAAACTTGTATTCCACCTCAAAACAACGAGATACATCGTTTTAGATCGAAACTAGCAAGATTCACGAGCATAGATTTTACAAGTCTTCGAAGAATAGACGAGAGAAAGGTGTAAACGTTTTTCTCAGAAATGCACGAAAACTTGTATTCCAGCAAAAAACAACGGGATACATCGTTTTAGAACAAAACTAGCAAGATTCACGATCATCAATTTTACAAGTCGTCGAAGAGTAGACGAGAGAAAGGTGTAAACTTTTTTTCTCTTAACTGCGCGAAAACATGTATTCCGGTTCAAAACAACGGGATACATTGTTTTAGATCGAAACTAGCAAGATTCACGAGCATCGATTTTACAAGTCTCCGAAGAGTAGACGAGAGAAAGGTGTAAACTTTTTTCTCAGAAATGCACGAAAACTTGTATTCCGGCTCAAACCAACGGGACACATCGTTTTAGATCAAAACTAGCAAGATTCACGAGCATCGATTTTACAAGTCGTAGAAGAGGAGACGAGAGAAAGGTGTAAACTTTTTGTCTCAGACCTGCGCGAAAACTTGTATTCCAGCTCAAAACAACGGGATACATCGTTTTAGAACAAAACTAGCAAGATTCACGATCATCGATTTTACAAGTCGTCGAAGAGTAGACGAGAGAAAGGTGTAAACTTTTTCTCTCTTAACTGCGCGAAAACATGTATTCCGGCTCAAAACAACGGGATACATCGTTTAAGATCGAAACTAGCAATATTCACGAGCATCGATTTTACAAGTCTTCGAAGAGTATACGAGAGAAAGGTGTAAACTTCTTCTCTCAGAACTGCGCGAAAACTTGTATGCCGGCTCAAAAATACGGGATACATCGTTTTAGATTGAAACTTGTAAAATCGATGCTCGTGAATTTTGCTAGTTTCCATCTAAAACGATGTATCCCGTTGTTTTGAGCCGGAATACATGTTTTCGTGCAGTTAAGAGAGAAAAAGTTTACACCTTTCTCTCGTCTCCTCTTCGACGACTTGTAAAATCGATGATCGTGAATCTTGCTAGTTTTGTTCTAAAACGAAGTAAACTTTTTCTCTCAGAACTGCACGAAAACTTGTATTCCGGCTCAAAACA
Organism: Amblyomma americanum; assembly: GCF_052857255.1. Lineage (NCBI taxonomy): Eukaryota > Metazoa > Arthropoda > Arachnida > Ixodida > Ixodidae > Amblyomma > Amblyomma americanum. The sequence goes on along the minus strand of NW_027526551.1, from coordinate 404,340 downwards.
ACGGGTTACATCGTTTTAGATCAAAACTAGCAAGATTCACGAGCATCGATTTTACGTCTTCGAAGAGTAGATGAGAGAAAGGTGTAAACTTTTTCTCTCAGAACTGCGTGAAAGCTTGTATTCCGGCTCAAAACAACGGGATACATTGTTTTAGATCGAAATTAGCAAAATTCACGAGCATCGATTTTACAAGTCGCCGAAGAGTAGACGAGAGAAAGGTGTAAACTTTTTCTCTCAGAACTGCGCGAAAACTTGTATTCCAGCTCAAAACAACGAGATACATCGTTTTAGATCGAAACTAGCAAGATTCACGAGCATAGATTTTACAAGTCTTCGAAGAGTAGACGAGAGAAAGGCGTAAACTTTTTTCTCAGAAATGCACGAAAACTTGTATTCCGGCTCAAACCAATGGGTCACATCGTTTTAGATCAAAACTAGCAAGATTCACGAGCATCGATTTTACAAGTCGTAGAAGAGGAGACGAGAGAAAGGTGTAAACTTTTTCTCTCAGAACTGCGCGAAAACTTGTATTCCGGCTCAAAACAACGGGATACATCGTTTTAGATCGAAACTAGCAAGATTCACGAGCATCGATTTTACAAGTCCTCGAAGAGTAGACGAGAGAAAGGTGTAAACATTTTCTCTCAGAATTGCGAGAAAACTTGTATTCCGGCTCAAAACAACGGGATACATCGTTTTAGATCGAAAGTAGCGAGATTTACGCACTTCGATTTTACATGTCGTGAAAGAGCAGAGGAGACAGAGCTGAAAACTTTTTCTCTCAGAACTGCGCGAAAATTTGTATATTCCTGCTCAAAACAACGGGATACATCGTTTTAGATCGAAAGTAGCGAGATTTACGCACTTCGATTTTACATGTCGTGAAAGAGCAGACGAGAGAGAGCTGAAAACTTTTTCTCTCAGAACTGCGCGAAAACTTGTATGCCGGCTCAAAAATACGGGATACATCGTTTTAGATCGAAACTAGTAAGATTCATGAGCATCGATTTTACGTCTTCGAAGAGTAGACGAGAGAAAGGTGTAAATTTTTTCTCACAGAACTGCACGAAAACTTGTATTCCGGCTCAAAACAACGGAATACATCGTTTTAGATCGAAACTAGCAAGATCCACGAGCATCGATTTTACAAGTCGTCGAAGAGTACACGAGAGAAAGGTGTAAACTTTTTCTTTTAGAACTGTGCAAAAATTTGTATTCCGGCTCAAAACAACGGGATACATCGTTTTAGATCGAAAGTAGCGAGATTTACGCACTTCGATTTTACATGTCGTGAAAGAGCAGACGAGAGAGAGCTGAAAACTTTTTCTCTCAGAACTACGCGAAAACTTGTATTCCGGCTCAAAACAACGGGATACATCGTTTTAGATCGAAACTAGCAAGATTCACGAGCATCGATATTTTACAAGTCTTCGAAGAGTATACGAGAGAAAGGTGTAAACTTCTTCTCTCAGAACTGCGCGAAAACTTGTATGCCGGCTCAAAAATACGGGATACATCGTTTTAGATTGAAACTTGTAAAATCGATGCTCGTGAATTTTGCTAGTTTCCATCTAAAACGATGTATCCCGTTGTTTTGAGCCGGAATACATGTTTTCGTGCAGTTAAGAGAGAAAAAGTTTACACCTTTCTCTCGTCTCCTCTTCGACGACTTCTAAAATCGATGATCGTGAATCTTGCTAGTTTTGTTCTAAAACGAAGTAAACTTTTTCTCTCAGAACTGCACGAAAACTTGTATTCCGGCTCAAAACAACGGGTTACATCGTTTTAGATCAAAACTAGCAAGATTCACGAGCATCGATTTTACGTCTTCGAAGAGTAGATGAGAGAAAGGTGTAAACTTTTTCTCTCAGAACTGCGTGAAAGCTTGTATTCCGGCTCAAAACAACGGGATACATTGTTTTAGATCGAAATTAGCAAAATTCACGAGCATCGATTTTACAAGTCGCCGAAGAGTAGACGAGAGAAAGGTGTAAACTTTTTCTCTCAGAACTGCGCGAAAACTTGTATTCCACCTCAAAACAACGAGATACATCGTTTTAGATCGAAACTAGCAAGATTCACGAGCATAGATTTTACAAGTCTTCGAAGAATAGACGAGAGAAAGGTGTAAACGTTTTTCTCAGAAATACACGAAAACTTGTATTCCAGCAAAAAACAACGGGATACATCGTTTTAGAACAAAACTAGCAAGATTCACGATCATCAATTTTACAAGTCGTCGAAGAGTAGACGAGAGAAAGGTGTAAACTTTTTTTCTCTTAACTGCGCGAAAACATGTATTCCGGTTCAAAACAACGGGATACATTGTTTTAGATCGAAACTAGCAAGATTCACGAGCATCGATTTTACAAGTCTCCGAAGAGTAGACGAGAGAAAGGTGTAAACTTTTTTCTCAGAAATGCACGAAAACTTGTATTCCGGCTCAAACCAACGGGACACATCGTTTTAGATCAAAACTAGCAAGATTCACGAGCATCGATTTTACAAGTCGTAGAAGAGGAGACGAGAGAAAGGTGTAAACTTTTTGTCTCAGACCTGCGCGAAAACTTGTATTCCAGCTCAAAACAACGGGATACATCGTTTTAGAACAAAACTAGCAAGATTCACGATCATCGATTTTACAAGTCGTCGAAGAGTAGACGAGAGAAAGGTGTAAACTTTTTCTCTCTTAACTGCGCGAAAACATGTATTCCGGCTCAAAACAACGGGATACATCGTTTTAGAACAAAACTAGCAAGATTCACGACCATCGATTTTACAAGTCGTCGAAGAGTAGACGAGAGAAAGGTGTAAACTTTTTCTCTCAGAACTGCGCGAAAACTTGTATTCCAGCTCAAAACAACGAGATACATCGTTTTAGATCGAAACTAGCAAGATTCACGAGCATAGATTTTACAAGTCTTCGAAGAGTAGACGAGAGAAAGGCGTAAACTTTTTTCTCAGAAATGCACGAAAACTTGTATTCCGGCTCAAACCAATGGGTCACATCGTTTTAGATCAAAACTAGCAAGATTCACGAGCATCGATTTTACAAGTCGTAGAAGAGGAGACGAGAGAAAGGTGTAAACTTTTTCTCTCAGAACTGCGCGAAAACATGTATTCCGGCTCAAAACAACGGGATACATCGTTTAAGATCGAAACTAGCAATATTCACGAGCATCGATTTTACAAGTCTTCGAAGAGTATACGAGAGAAAGGTGTAAACTTTTTCTCTCAGAACTGCGTGAAAGCTTGTATTCCGGCTCAAAACAACGGGATACATTGTTTTAGATCGAAATTAGCAAAATTCACGAGCATCGATTTTACAAGTCGCCGAAGAGTAGACGAGAGAGGTGTAAACTTTTTCTCTCAGAACTGCGCGAAAACTTGTATTCCACCTCAAAACAACGAGATACATCGTTTTAGATCGAAACTAGCAAGATTCACGAGCATAGATTTTACAAGTCTTCGAAGAATAGACGAGAGAAAGGTGTAAACGTTTTTCTCAGAAATGCACGAAAACTTGTATTCCAGCAAAAAACAACGGGATACATCGTTTTAGAACAAAACTAGCAAGATTCACGATCATCAATTTTACAAGTCGTCGAAGAGTAGACGAGAGAAAGGTGTAAACTTTTTTTCTCCTAACTGCACGAAAACATGTATTCCGGATCAAAACAACGGGATACATTGTTTTAGATCGAAACTAGCAAGATTCACGAGCATCGATTTTACAAGTCGCCGAAGAGTAGACGAGAGAAAGGTGTAAACTTTTTTCTCAGAAATGCACGAAAACTTGTATTCCGGCTCAAACCAACGGGACACATCGTTTTAGATCAAAACTAGCAAGATTCACGAGCATCGATTTTACAAGTCGTAGAAGAGGAGACGAGAGAAAGGTGTAAACTTTTTGTCTCAGACCTGCGCGAAAACTTGTATTCCAGCTCAAAACAACGGGATACATCGTTTTAGAACAAAACTAGCAAGATTCACGATCATCGATTTTACAAGTCGTCGAAGAGTAGACGAGAGAAAGGTGTAAACTTTTTCTCTCTTAACTGCGCGAAAACATGTATTCCGGCTCAAAACAACGGGATACATCGTTTAAGATCGAAACTAGCAATATTCACGAGCATCGATTTTACAAGTCTTCGAAGAGTATACGAGAGAAAGGTGTAAACTTTTTCTCTCAGAACTGCGCGAAAACTTGTACGCCGGCTCAAAAATACGGGATACGTCGTTTTAGATTGAAACTTCTAAAATCGATGCTCGTGAATTTTGCTAGTTTCCATCTAAAACGATGTATCCCGTTGTTTTGAGCCGGAATACATGTTTTCGCGCAGTTAAGAGAGAAAAAGTTTACACCTTTCTGTCGTCTCCTGTTCGACGACTTGTAAAATCGATGATCGTGAATCTTGCTAGTTTTGTTCTAAAACGAAGTAAACTTTTTCTCTCAGAACTGCACGAAAACTTGTATTCCGGCTCAAAACAACGGGATACATCGTTTTAGAACAAAACTAGCAAGATTCACGACCATCGATTTTACAAGTCGTCGAAGAGTAGACGAGAGAAAGGTGTAAACTTTTTCTCTCAGAACTGCGCGAAAACTTGTATTCCAGCTCAAAACAACGAGATACATCGTTTTAGATCGAAACAAGCAAGATTCACGAGCATAGATTTTACAAGTCTTCGAAGAGTAGACGAGAGAAAGGCGTAAACTTTTTTCTCAGAAATGCACGAAAACTTGTATTCCGGCTCAAACCAATGGGTCACATCGTTTTAGATCAAAACTAGCAAGATTCACGAGCATCGATTTTACAAGTCGTAGAAGAGGAGACGAGAGAAAGGTGTAAACTTTTTCTCTCAGAACTGCGCGAAAACATGTATTCCGGCTCAAAACAACGGGATACATCGTTTAAGATCGAAACTAGCAATATTCACGAGCATCGATTTTACAAGTCTTCGAAGAGTATACGAGAGAAAGGTGTAAACTTTTTCTCTCAGAACTGCGCGAAAACTTGTACGCCGGCTCAAAAGTACGTGATACGTCGTTTTAGATTGAAACTTGTAAAATCGATGCTCGTGAATTTTGCTAGTTTCCATCTAAAACGATGTATCCCGTTGTTTTGAGCCGGAATACATGTTTTCGCGCAGTTAAGAGAGAAAAAGTTTACACCTTTCTCTCGTCTCCTGTTCGACGACTTGTAAAATCGATGATCGTGAATCTTGCTAGTTTTGTTCTAAAACGAAGTAAACTTTTTCTCTCAGAACTGCGCGAAAACTTGTATTCCAGCTCAAAACAACGGGATACATCGTTTTAGAACAAAACTAGCAAGATTCACGACCATCGATTTTACAAGTCGTCGAAGAGTAGACGAGAGAAAGGTGTAAACTTTTTCTCTCAGAACTGCGCGAAAACTTGTATTCCAGCTCAAAACAACGAGATACATCGTTTTAGATCGAAACTAGCAAGATTCACGAGCATAGATTTTACAAGTCTTCGAAGAGTAGACGAGAGAAAGGCGTAAACTTTTTTCTCAGAAATGCACGAAAACTTGTATTCCGGCTCAAACCAATGGGTCACATCGTTTTAGATCAAAACTAGCAAGATTCACGAGCGTCGATTTTACAAGTCGTAGAAGAGGAGACGAGAGAAAGGTGTAAACTTTTTCTCTCAGAACTGCGCGAAAACTTGTATTCCAGCTCAAAACAACGGGATACATCGTTTTAGAACAAAACTAGCAAGATTCACGATCATCGATTTTACAAGTCGTCGAAGGGTAGACGAGAGAAAGGTGTAAACTTTTTCTCTCTTAACTGCGCGAAAACATGTATTCCGGCTCAAAACAACGGGATACATCGTTTTAGATCGAAAATAGCAAAATTCACGAGCATCGATTTTACAAGTCGTCGAAGAGTAGACGAGAGAAAGGCGTAAACTTTTTCTCTCAGAACTGCGCGAAAATTTGTATTCCGGCTCAAAACAACGGGATACATCGTTTTAGATCGAAAGTAGCGAGATTTACGCACTTCGAATTTACATGTCGTGAAAGAGCAGACGAGAGAGAGCTGAAAACTTTTTCTCTCAGAACTACGCGAAAACTTGTATTCCGGCTCAAAACAACGGGATACATCGTTTTAGATCGAAACTAGCAAGATTCACGAGCATCGATTTTACAAGTCTTGGAAGAGTATACGAGAGAAAGGTGTAAACTTTTTCTCTCAGAACTGCGCGAAAACTTGTATGCCGGCTCAAAAATACGGGATACATCGTTTTAGATTGAAACTTGTAAAATCGATGCTCGTGAATTTTGCTAGTTTCCATCTAAAACGATGTATCCCGTTGTTTTGAGCCAGAATACATGTTTTCGCGCAGTTAAGAGAGAAAAAGTTTACACATTTCTCTCGTCTCCTCTTCGACGACTTCTAAAATCGATGATCATGAATCTTGCTCTTTTTGTTCTAAAACGAAGTAAACTTTTTCTCTCAGAACTGCACGAAAACTTGTATTCCGGCTCAAAACAACGGGTTACATCGTTTTAGATCAAAACTAGCAAGATTCACGAGCATCGATTTTACAAGTCTTTGAAGAGTACACGAGAGAAAGGTGTAAACTTTTTCTCTCAGAACTGTGCGAAAACTTGTATTCCGGCTCAAAACAACGGGATACATCGTTTTCGGTCGAAACTAGCAAGATTCACGAGCATCGATTTTACGTCTTCGAAGAGTAGACGAGAGAAAAGTGTAATCTGTTTCTCTCAGAACTGCGCGAAAACTTGTATTCCAGCTCAAAACAACGGATACATCGTTTTAGATCGAAACTAGCAAGATTCACGAGCATCGATTTTACAAGTCTTCGAAGAGTAGACGAGAGAAAGGTGTAAACTTTTTCTCACAGAACTGCACGAAAACTTGTATTCCGGCTCAAAACAACGGAATACATCGTTTTAGATCGAAACTAGCAAGATTCACGAGCATCGATTTTACAAGTCGTCGAAGAGTACACGAGAGAAAGGTGTAAACTTTTTCTCTCAGAACTGCGCGAAAACTTGTATTCCGGCTCAAAACAACGGGATACATCGTTTTAGATCGAAACTAGCAAGATTCACGAGCATCGATTTTACAAGTCCTCGAAGAGTAGACGAGAGAAAGGTGTAAACATTTTCTCTCAGAATTGCGCGAAAACTTGTATTCCGGCTCAAAACAACGGGATACATCGTTTTAGATCGAAAGTAGCGAGATTTACGCACTTCGATTTTACATGTCGTGAAAGAGCAGAGGAGACAGAGCTGAAAACTTTTTCTCTCAGAACTAAGCGAAAACTTGTATTCCGGCTCAAAACAACGGGATACATCGTTTTAGATCGAAACTAGCAAGATTCACGAGCATCGATTTTACAAGTCTTTGAAGAGTACACGAGAGGAAGGTGTAAACTTTTTCTCTCAGAACTGTGCGAAAACTTGTATTCCGGCTCAAAACAACGGGATACATCGTTTTCGGTCGAAACTAGCAAGATTCACGAGCATCGATTTTACGTCTTCGAAGAGTAGACGAGAGAAAAGTGTAATCTGTTTCTCTCAGAACTGCGCGAAAACTTGTATTCCGGCTCAAAACAACGGAATACATCGTTTTAGATCGAAACTAGCAAAATTCACGAGCATCGATTTTACAAGTCGTCGAAGAGTAGACGAGAGAAAGGAGTGAACTTTTTCTCTCAGAACTGCGCGAAAACTTGTATTCCAGCTCAAAACAACGGAATACATCGTTTTAGATCGAAACTAGCAAGATCCACGAGCATCGATTTTACAAGTCGTCGAAGAGTACACGAGAGAAAGGTGTAAACTTTTTCTTTTAGAACTGTGCAAAAATTTGTATTCCGGCTCAAAACAACGGGATACATCGTTTTAGATCGAAAGTAGCGAGATTTACGCACTTCGATTTTACATGTCATGAAAGAGCAGACGAGAGAGAGCTGAAAACTTTTTCTCTCAGAACTACGCGAAAACTTGTATTCCGGCTCAAACCAACGGGATACATCGTTTTAGATCGAAACTAGCAAGATTCACGAGCATCGATATTTTACAAGTCTTCGAAGAGTATACGAGAGAAAGGTGTAAACTTCTTCTCTCAGAACTGCGCGAAAACTTGTATGCCGGCACAAAAATACGGGATACATCGTTTTAGATTGAAACTAGCAAGATTCACGAGCATCGATTTTACAAGTCGTAGAAGAGGAGACGAGAGAAAGGTGTAAACTTTTTCTCTCAGAACTGCGCGAAAACATGTATTCCGGCTCAAAACAACGGGATACATCGTTTAAGATCGAAACTAGCAATATTCACGAGCATCGATTTTACAAGTCTTCGAAGAGTATACGAGAAAAAGGTGTAAACTTTTTCTCTCAGAACTGCGCGAAAACTTGTACGCCGGCTCAAAAATACGGGATACGTCGTTTTAGATTGAATTTTGTAAAATCGATGCTCGTGAATTTTGCTAGTTTCCATCTAAAACGATGTATCCCGTTGTTTTGAGCCGGAATACATGTTTTCGCGCAGTTAAGAGAGAAAAAGTTTACACCTTTCTCTCGTCTCCTGTTCGACGACTTGTAAAATCAATGATCGTGAATCTTGCTAGTTTTGTTCTAAAACGAAGTAAACTTTTTCTCTCAGAACTGCGCGAAAACTTGTATTCCAGCTCAAAACAACGGGATACATCGTTTTAGAACAAAACTAGCAAGATTCACGACCATCGATTTTACAAGTCGTCGAAGAGTAGACGAGAGAAAGGTGTAAACTTTTTCTCTCAGAACTGCGCGAAAACTTGTATTCCAGCTCAAAACAACGAGATACATCGTTTTAGATCGAAACTAGCAAGATTCACGAGCATAGATTTTACAAGTCTTCGAAGAGTAGACGAGAGAAAGGCGTAAACTTTTTTCTCAGAAATGCACGAAAACTTGTATTCCGGCTCAAACCAATGGGTCACATCGTTTTAGATCAAAACTAGCAAGATTCACGAGCATCCATTTTACAAGTCGTAGAAGAGGAGACGAGAGAAAGGTGTAAACTTTTTCTCTCAGAACTGCGCGAAAACTTGTATTCCAGCTCAAAACAACGGGATACATCGTTTTAGATCGAAAATAGCAAAATTCACGAGCATCGATTTTACAAGTCGTCGAAGAGTAGACGAGAGAAAGGCGTAAACTTTTTCTCTCAGAACTGCGCGAAAATTTGTATTCCGGCTCAAACCAACGGGATACATCGTTTTAGATCGAAAGTAGCGAGATTTACGCACTTCGAATTTACATGTCGTGAAAGAGCAGACGAGAGAGAGCTGAAAACTTTTTCTCTCAGAACTACGCGAAAACTTGTATTCCGGCTCAAAACAACGGGATAGATCGTTTTAGATCGAAACTAGCAAGATTCACGAGCATCGATTTTACAAGTCTTGGAAGAGTATACGAGAGAAAGGTGTAAACTTTTTCTCTCAGAACTGCGCGAAAACTTGTATGCCGGCTCAAAAATACGGGATACATCGTTTTAGATTGAAACTTGTAAAATCGATGCTCGTGAATTTTGCTAGTTTCCATCTAAAACGATGTATCCCGTTGTTTTGAGCCAGAATACATGTTTTCGCGCAGTTAAGAGAGAAAAAGTTTACACATTTCTCTCGTCTCCTCTTCGACGACTTCTAAAATCGATGATCGTGAATCTTGCTCTTTTTGTTCTAAAACGAAGTAAACTTTTTCTCTCAGAACTGCACGAAAACTTGTATTCCGGCTCAAAACAACGGGTTACATCGTTTTAGATCAAAACTAGCAAGATTCACGAGCATCGATTTTACGTCTTCGAAGAGTAGATGAGAGAAAGGTGTAAACTTTTTTTCTCAGAACTGCGCAAAAGCTTGTATTCCGGCTCAAACCAACGGGTCACATCGTTTTAGATCAAAACTAGCAAGATTCACGAGCATCAATTTTACAAGTCGTAGAAGAGGAGACGAGAGAAAGGTGTAAACTTTTTCTCTCAGAACTGCGCGAAAACTTGTATTCCAGCTCAAAACAACGAGATACATCGTTTTAGAACAAAACTAGCAAGATCCACGAGCATCGATTTTACAAGTCGTCGAAGAGTACACGAGAGAAAGGTGTAAACTTTTTCTTTTAGAACTGTGCAAAAATTTGTATTCCGGCTCAAAACAACAGGATACATCGTTTTAGATCGAAAGTAGCGTGATTTACGCACTTCAATTTTACATGTCGTGAAAGAGCAGACGAGAGAGAGCTGAAAACTTTTTCTCTCAGAACTACGCGAAAACTTGTATTCCGGCTCAAAACAACGGGATACATCGTTTTAGATCGAAACTAGCAAGATTCACGAGCATCGATTTTACAAGTCTTCGAAGAGTATACGAGAGAAAGGTGTAAACTTTTTCTCTCAGAACTGCGCGAAAACTTGTACGCCGGCTCAAAAATACGGGATACATCGTTTTAGATTGAAACTTGTAAAATCGATGCTCGTGAATTTTGCTAGTTTCCATCTAAAACGATGTATCCCGTTGTTTTGAGCCGGAATACATGTTTTCGCGCAGTTAAGAGAGGAAAAGTTTACACCTTTCTCTCGTCTCCTGTTCGACGACTTGTAAAATCGATGATCGTGAATCTTGCTAGTTTTGTTCTAAAACGAAGTAAACTTTTTCTCTCAGAACTGCACGAAAACTTGTATTCCGGCTCAAAACAACGGGTTACATCGTTTTAGATCGAAAGTAGCGAGATTTACGCACTTCGATTTTACATGTCGTGAAAGAGCAGACGAGAGAGAGCTGAAAACTTTTTCTCTCAGAACTAAGCGAAAACTTGTATTCCGGCTCAAAACAACGGGATACATCGTTTTAGATCGAAACTAGCAAGATTCACGAGCATCGATTTTACAAGTCTTTGAAGAGTACACGAGAGAAAGGTGTAAACTTTTTCTCTCAGAACTGTGCGAAAACTTGTATTCCGGCTCAAAACAACGGGATACATCGTTTTCGGTCGAAACTAGCAAGATTCACGAGCATCGATTTTACGTCTTCGAAGAGTAGACGAGAGAAAAGTGTAATCTGTTTCTCTCAGAACTGCGCGAAAACTTGTATTCCAGCTCAAAACAACGGATACATCGTTTTAGATCGAAACTAGCAAGATTCACGAGCATCGATTTTACAAGTCTTCGAAGAGTAGACGAGAGAAAGGTGTAAACTTTTTCTCACAGAACTGCACGAAAACTTGTATTCCGGCTCAAAACAACGGAATACATCGTTTTAGATCAAAACTAGCAAGATTCACGAGCATCGATTTTACAAGTCGTCGAAGAGTACACGAGAGAAAGGTGTAAACTTTTTCTCTCAGAACTGCGCGAAAACTTGTATTCCGGCTCAAAACAACGGGATACATCGTTTTAGATCGAAACTAGCAAGATTCACGAGCATCGATTTTACAAGTCCTCGAAGAGTAGACGAGAGAAAGGTGTAAACATTTTCTCTCAGAATTGCGCGAAAACTTGTATTCCGGCTCAAAACAACGGGATACATCGTTTTAGATCGAAAGTAGCGAGATTTACGCACTTCGATTTTACATGTCGTGAAAGAGCAGAGGAGACAGAGCTGAAAACTTTTTCTCTCAGAACTAAGCGAAAACTTGTATTCCGGCTCAAAACAACGGGATACATCGTTTTAGATCGAAACTAGCAAGATTCACGAGCATCGATTTTACAAGTCTTTGAAGAGTACACGAGAGAAAGGTGTAAACTTTTTCTCTCAGAACTGTGCGAAAACTTGTATTCTGGCTCAAAACAACGGGATACATCGTTTTCGGTCGAAACTAGCAAGATTCACGAGCATCGATTTTACGTCTTCGAAGAGTAGACGAGAGAAAAGTGTAATCTGTTTCTCTCAGAACTGCGCGAAAACTTGTATTCCAGCTCAAAACAACGGATACATCGTTTTAGATCGAAACTAGCAAGATTCACGAGCATCGATTTTACAAGTCTTCGAAGAGTAGACGAGAGAAAGGTGTAAACTTTTTCTCACAGAACTGCACGAAAACTTGTATTCCGGCTCAAAACAACGGAATACATCGTTTTAGATCGAAACTAGCAAGATTCACGAGCATCGATTTTACAAGTCGTCGAAGAGTACACGAGAGAAAGGTGTAAACTTTTTCTCTCAGAACTGCGCGAAAACTTGTATTCCGGCTCAAAACAACGGGATACATCGTTTTAGATCGAAACTAGCAAGATTCACGAGCATCGATTTTACAAGTCCTCGAAGAGTAGACGAGAGAAAGGTGTAAACATTTTCTCTCAGAATTGCGCGAAAACTTGTATTCCGGCTCAAAACAACGGGATACATCGTTTTAGATCGAAAGTAGCGAGATTTACGCACTTCGATTTTACATGTCGTGAAAGAGCAGAGGAGACAGAGCTGAAAACTTTTTCTCTCAGAACTGCGCGAAAATTTGTATTCCTGCTCAAAACAACGGGATACATCGTTTTAGATCGAAAGTAGCGAGATTTACGCACTTCGATTTTACATGTCGTGAAAGAGCAGACGAGAGAGAGCTGAAAACTTTTTCTCTCAGAACTGCGCGAAAACTTGTATGCCGGCTCAAAAATACGGAATACATCGTTTTAGATCGAAACTAGTAAGATTCATGAGCATCGATTTTACGTCTTCGAAGAGTAGACGAGAGAAAGGTGTAAATTTTTTCTCACAGAACTGCACGAAAACTTGTATTCCTGCTCAAAACAACGGAATACATCGTTTTAGATCGAAACTAGCAAGATCCACGAGCATCGATTTTACAAGTCGTCGAAGAGTACACGAGAGAAAGGTTTAAACTTTTTCTTTTAGAACTGTGCAAAAATTTGTATTCCGGCTCAAAACAACGGGATACATCGTTTTAGATCGAAAGTAGCGAGATTTACGCACTTCGATTTTACATGTTATGAAAGAGCAGACGAGAGAGAGCTGAAAACTTTTTCTCTCAGAACTACGCGAAAACTTGTATTCCGGCTCAAAACAACGGGATACATCGTTTTAGATCGAAACTAGCAAGATTCACGAGCATCGATATTTTACAAGTCTTCGAAGAGTATACGAGAGAAAGGTGTAAACTTTTTCTCTCAGAACTGCGCGAAAACTTGTATTCCAGCTCAAAACAACGAGATACATCGTTTTAGAACAAAACTAGCAAGATCCACGAGCATCGATTTTACAAGTCGTCGAAGAGTAGACGAGAGAAAGGTGTAAACTTTTTCTCTCAGAACTACGCGAAAACTTGTATTCCAGCTCAAAACAACGAGATACATCGTTTTAGAACAAAACTAGCAAGATCCACGAGCATCGATTTTACAAGTCGTCGAAGAGTAGACGAGAGAAAGGTGTAAATTTTTTTCTCAGAACTGCGCGAAAGCTTGTATTCCGGCTCAAAACAACGAGATACATCGTTTTAGAACAAAACTAGCAAGATCCACGAGCATCGATTTTACAAGTCGTCGAAGAGTAGACGAGAGAAAGGTGTAAACTTTTTCTCTCAGAACTGCGCGAAAACTTGTATTCCAGCTCAAAACAACGAGATACATCGTTTTAGAACAAAACTAGCAAGATCCACGAGCATCGATTTTACAAGTCGTCGAAGAGTAGACGAGAGAAAGGTGTAAATTTTTTTCTCAGAACTGCGCGAAAGCTTGTATTCCGGCTCAAACCAACGGGTCACATCGTTTTAGATCAAAACTAGCAAGATTCACGAGCATCGATTTTACAAGTCGTAGAAGAGGAGACGAGAGAAAGGTGTAAACGTTTTCTCTCAGAACTGCGCGAAAACGGGATACATCGTTTTAGATCGAAAGTAGCGAGATTTACGCACTTCGATTTTACATGTCGTGAAAGAGCAGACGAGAGAGACCTGAAAACTTTTTCTCTCAGAACTAAGCGAAAACTTGTATTCCGGCTCAAAACAACGGGATACATCGTTTTAGATCGAAACTAGCAAGATTCACGAGCATCGATTTTACAAGTCTTTGAAGAGTACACGAGAGAAAGGTGTAAACTTTTTCTCTCAGAACTGTGCGAAAACTTGTATTCCGGCTCAAAACAACGGGATACATCGTTTTCGGTCGAAACTAGCAAGATTCACGAGCATCGATTTTACGTCTTCGAAGAGTAGACGAGAGAAAAGTGTAATCTGTTTCTCTCAGAACTGCGCGAAAACTTGTATTCCAGCTCAAAACAACGGATACATCGCTTTAGATCGAAACTAGCAAGATTCACGAGCATCGATTTTACAAGTCTTCGAAGAGTAGACGAGAGAAAGGTGTAAACTTTTTCTCACAGAACTGCACGAAAACTTGTATTCCGGCTCAAAACAACGGAATACATCGTTTTAGATTGAAACTAGCAAGATTCACGAGCATCGATTTTACAAGTCGTCGAAGAGTACACGAGAGAAAGGTGTAAACTTTTTCTCTCAGAACTGCGCGAAAACTTGTATTCCGGCTCAAAACAACGGGATACATCGTTTTAGATCGAAACTAGCAAGATTCACGAGCATCGATTTTACATGTCGTGAAAGAGCAGAGGAGACAGAGCTGAAAACTTTTTCTCTCAGAACTGCGCGAAAATTTGTATTCCTGCTCAAAACAACGGGATACATCGTTTTAGATCGAAAGTAGCGAGATTTACGCACTTCGATTTTACATGTCGTGAAAGAGCAGACGAGAGAGAGCTGAAAACTTTTTCTCTCAGAACTGCGCGAAAACTTGTATGCCGGCTCAAAAATACGGGATACATCGTTTTAGATCGAAACTAGTAAGATTCATGAGCATCGATTTTACGTCTTCGAAGAGTAGACGAGAGAAAGGTGTAAATTTTTTCTCACAGAACTGCACGAAAACTTGTATTCCTGCTCAAAACAACGGAATACATCGTTTTAGATCGAAACTAGCAAGATCCACGAGCATCGATTTTACAAGTCGTCGAAGAGTACACGAGAGAAAGGTTTAAACTTTTTCTTTTAGAACTGTGCAAAAATTTGTATTCCGGCTCAAAACAACGGGATACATCGTTTTAGATCGAAAGTAGCGAGATTTACGCACTTCGATTTTACATGTTATGAAAGAGCAGACGAGAGAGAGCTGAAAACTTTTTCTCTCAGAACTACGCGAAAACTTGTATTCCGGCTCAAAACAACGGGATACATCGTTTTAGATCGAAACTAGCAAGATTCACGAGCATCGATATTTTACAAGTCTTCGAAGAGTATACGAGAGAAAGGTGTAAACTTTTTCTCTCAGAACTGCGCGAAAACTTGTATTCCAGCTCAAAACAACGAGATACATCGTTTTAGAACAAAACTAGCAAGATCCACGAGCATCGATTTTACAAGTCGTCGAAGAGTAGACGAGAGAAAGGTGTAAACTTTTTCTCTCAGAACTACGCGAAAACTTGTATTCCAGCTCAAAACAACGAGATACATCGTTTTAGAACAAAACTAGCAAGATCCACGAGCATCGATTTTACAAGTCGTCGAAGAGTAGACGAGAGAAAGGTGTAAATTTTTTTCTCAGAACTGCGCGAAAGCTTGTATTCCGGCTCAAAACAACGAGATACATCGTTTTAGAACAAAACTAGCAAGATCCACGAGCATCGATTTTACAAGTCGTCGAAGAGTAGACGAGAGAAAGGTGTAAACTTTTTCTCTCAGAACTGCGCGAAAACTTGTATTCCAGCTCAAAACAACGAGATACATCGTTTAAGAACAAAACTAGCAAGATCCACGAGCATCGATTTTACAAGTCGTCGAAGAGTAGACGAGAGAAAGGTGTAAATTTTTTTCTCAGAACTGCGCGAAAGCTTGTATTCCGGCTCAAACCAACGGGTCACATCGTTTTAGATCAAAACTAGCAAGATTCACGAGCATCGATTTTACAAGTCGTAGAAGAGGAGACGAGAGAAAGGTGTAAACGTTTTCTCTCAGAACTGCGCGAAAACGGGATACATCGTTTTAGATCGAAAGTAGCGAGATTTACGCACTTCGATTTTACATGTCGTGAAAGAGCAGACGAGAGAGACCTGAAAACTTTTTCTCTCAGAACTAAGCGAAAACTTGTATTCCGGCTCAAAACAACGGGATACATCGTTTTAGATCGAAACTAGCAAGATTCACGAGCATCGATTTTACAAGTCTTTGAAGAGTACACGAGAGAAAGGTGTAAACTTTTTCTCTCAGAACTGTGCGAAAACTTGTATTCCGGCTCAAAACAACGGGATACATCGTTTTCGGTCGAAACTAGCAAGATTCACGAGCATCGATTTTACGTCTTCGAAGAGTAGACGAGAGAAAAGTGTAATCTGTTTCTCTCAGAACTGCGCGAAAACTTGTATTCCAGCTCAAAACAACGGATACATCGCTTTAGATCGAAACTAGCAAGATTCACGAGCATCGATTTTACAAGTCTTCGAAGAGTAGACGAGAGAAAGGTGTAAACTTTTTCTCACAGAACTGCACGAAAACTTGTATTCCGGCTCAAAACAACGGAATACATCGTTTTAGATTGAAACTAGCAAGATTCACGAGCATCGATTTTACAAGTCGTCGAAGAGTACACGAGAGAAAGGTGTAAACTTTTTCTCTCAGAACTGCGCGAAAACTTGTATTCCGGCTCAAAACAACGGGATACATCGTTTTAGATCGAAACTAGCAAGATTCACGAGCATCGATTTTGCAAGTCCTCGAAGAGTAGACGAGAGAAAGGTGTAAACATTTTCTCTCAGAACTGCGCGAAAACTTGTATTCCGGCTCAAAACAACGGGATACATCGTGTTAGATCGAAACTAGCAAGATTCACGAGCATCGATTTTACAAGTCTTCGAAGAGTATACGAGAGAAAGGTGTAAACTTTTTCTCTCAGAACTGCGCGAAAACTTGTATGCCGGCTCAAAAATACGGGATACATCGTTTGAGATTGAAACTTGTAAAATCGATGCTCGTGAATTTTGCTAATTTCCATTTAAATCGATATATCCCGTTGTTTTGAGCCAGAATACATGTTTTCGCGCAGTTAAGAGAGAAAAAGTTTACACCTTTCTCTCGTCTCCTCTTCGACGACTTGTAAAATCGATGATCGTGAATCTTGCTAGTTTTGTTCTAAAACGAAGTAAACTTTTTCTCTCAGAAACGCACGAAAACTTGTATTCCGGCTCAAAACAACGGGTTACATCGTTTTAGATCAAAACTAGCAAGATTCACGAGCATCGATTTTACGTCTTCGAAGAGTAGATGAGAGAAAGGTGTAAACTTTTTCTCTCAGAACTGCGCGAAAGCTTGTATTCCGGCTCAAAACAACGAGATACATCGTTTTAGATCGAAACTAGCAAGATTCGCGAGCATAGATTTTACAAGTCTTCGAAGAGTAGACGAGAGAAAGGTGTAAACTTTTTTCTCAAAAATGCACGAAAACTTGTATTTCGGCTCAAACCAACGGGTCACATCGTTTAAGATCAAAACTAGCAAGATTCACGAGCATCGATTTTACAAGTCGTAGAAGAGGAGACGAGAGAAAGGTGTAAACTTTTTCTCTCAGAACTGCGCGAAAACTTGTATTCCAGCTCAAAACAACGGGATACATCGTTTTAGAACAAAACTAGCAAGATTCACGACCATCGATTTTACAAGTCGTCGAAGAGTAGACGAGAGAAAGGTGTAAACTTTTTCTCTCAGAACTGCGCGAAAACTTGTATTCCAGCTCAAAACAACGAGATACATCGTTTTAGATCGAAACTAGCAAGATTCACGAGCATAGATTTTACAAGTCTTCGAAGAGTAGACGAGAGAAAGGCGTAAACTTTTTTGTCAGAAATGCACGAAAACTTGTATTCCGGCTCAAACCAATGGGTCACATCGTTTTAGATCAAAACCAGCAAGATTCACTAGCATCGATTTTACAAGTCGTAGAAGAGGAGACGAGAGAAAGGTGTAAACTTTTTCTCTCAGAACTGCGCGAAAACTTGTATTCCGGCTCAAAACAACGGGATACATCGTTTTAAATCGAAACTAGCAAAATTCACGAGCATCGATTTTACAAGTCGTCGAAGAGTAGACGAGAGAAAGGTGTAAACTTTTTCTCTCAGAACTGCGCGAAAATTTGTATTCCGGCTCAAATCAACGGGATACATCGTTTTAGATCGAAAGTAGCCAGATTTACGCACTTCGAATTTACATGTCGTGAAAGAGCAGACGAGAGAGAGCTGAAAACTTTTTCTCTCAGAACTACGCGAAAACTTGTATTCCGGCTCAAAACAACGGGATACATCGTTTTAGATCGAAACTAGCAAGATTCACGAGCATCGATTTTACAAGTCTTGGAAGAGTATACGAGAGAAAGGTGTAAACTTTTTCTCTCAGAACTGCGCGAAAACTTGTATGCCGGCTCAAAAATACGGGATACATCGTTTTAGATTGAAACTTGTAAAATCGATGCTCGTGAATTTTGCTAGTTTCCATCTAAAACGATGTATCCCGTTGTTTTGAGCCAGAATACATGTTTTCGCGCAGTTAAGAGAGAAAAAGTTTACACATTTCTCTCGTCTCCTCTTCGACGACTTCTAAAATCGATGATCGTGAATCTTGCTATTTTTGTTCTAAAACGAAGTAAACTTTTTCTCTCAGAACTGCACGAAAACTTGTATTCCGGCTCAAAACAACGGGTTACATCGTTTTAGATCAAAACTAGCAAGATTCACGGGCATCGATTTTACAAGTCGTAGAAGAGGAGACGAGAGAAAGGTGTAAACTTTTTCTCTCAGAACTGCGCGAAAACTTGTATTCCAGCTCAAAACAACGAGATACATCGTTTCAGAACAAAACTAGCAAGATCCACGAGCATCGATTTTACAAGTCGTCGAAGAGTAGACGAGAGAAAGGTGTAAACTTTTTCTCTCAGAACTGCGCGAAAACTTGTATTCCAGCTCAAAACAACGAGATACATCGTTTTAGAACAAAACTAGCAAGATCCACGAGCATCGATTTTACAAGTCGTCGAAGAGTAGACGAGAGAAAGGTGTAAATTTTTTTCTCAGAACTGCGCGAAAGCTTGTATACCGGCTCAAAACAACGAGATACATCGTTTTAGAACAAAACTAGCAAGATCCACGAGCATCGATTTTACAAGTCGTCGAAGAGTAGACGAGAGAAAGGTGTAAACTTTTTCTCTCAGAACTGCGCGAAAACTTGTATTCCAGCTCAAAACAACGAGATACATCGTTTTAGAACAAAACTAGCAAGATCCACGAGCATCGATTTTACAAGTCGTCGAAGAGTAGACGAGAGAAAGGTGTAAATTTTTTTCTCAGAACTGCGCGAAAGCTTGTATTCCGGCTCAAACCAACGGGTCACATCGTTTTAGATCAAAACTAGCAAGATTCACGAGCATCGATTTTACAAGTCGTAGAAGAGGAGACGAGAGAAAGGTGTAAACTTTTTCTCTCAGAACTGCGCGAAAACTTGTATTCCAGCTCAAAACAACGGGATACATCGTTTTAGATCGAAAGTAGCGAGATTTACGCACTTCGATTTTACATGTCGTGAAAGAGCAGACGAGAGAGACCTGAAAACTTTTTCTCTCAGAACTAAGCGAAAACTTGTATTCCGGCTCAAAACAACGGGATACATCGTTTTAGATCGAAACTAGCAAGATTCACGAGCATCGATTTTACAAGTCTTTGAAGAGTACACGAGAGAAAGGTGTAAACTTTTTCTCTCAGAACTGTGCGAAAACTTGTATTTCGGCTCAAAACAACGGGATACATCGTTTTCGGTCGAAACTAGCAAGATTCACGAGCATCGATTTTACGTCTTCGAAGAGTAGACGAGAGAAAAGTGTAATCTGTTTCTCTCAGAACTGCGCGAAAACTTGTATTCCAGCTCAAAACAACGGGTTACATCGTTTTAGATCGAAACTAGCAAGATTCACGAGCATCGATTTTACAAGTCTTCGAAGAGTAGACGAGAGAAAGGTGTAAACTTTTTCTCACAGAACTGCACGAAAACTTGTATTCCGGCCTAAAACAACGGAATACATCGTTTTAGATTGAAACTAGCAAGATTCACGAGCATCGATTTTACAAGTCGTCGAAGAGTACACGAGAGAAAGGTGTAAACTTTTTCTCTCAGAACCTGCGCGAAAACTTGTATTCCGGCTCAAAACAACGGGATACATCGTTTTAGATCGAAACTAGCAAGATTCACGAGCATCGATTTTACAAGTCCTCGAAGAGTAGACGAGAGAAAGGTGTAAACTTTTTCTCTCAGAACTGCGTGAAAGCTTGTATTCCGGCTCAAAACAACGGGATACATTGTTTTAGATCGAAACTAGCAAAATTCACGAGCATCGATTTTACAAGTCGCCGAAGAGTAGACGAGAGAAAGGTGTAAACTTTTTCTCTCAGAACTGCGCGAAAACTTGTATTCCACCTCAAACAACGAGATACATCGTTTTAGATCGAAACTAGCAAGATTCACGAGCATAGATTTTACAAGCCTTCGAAGAATAGACGAGAGAAAGGTGTAAACGTTTTTCTCAAAATGCACGAAAACTTGTATTCCAGCAAAAAACAACGGGATACATCGTTTTAGAACAAAACTAGCAAGATTCACGATCATCAATTTTTCAAGTCGTCGAAGAGTAGACGAGAGAAAGGTGTAAACTTTTTTTCTCTTAACTGCGCGAAAACATGTATTCCGGTTCAAAACAACGGGATACATCGTTTAAGATCGAAACTAGCAAAATTCACGAGCATCGATTTTACAAGTCGTCGAGAGTAGACGAGAGAAAGGTGTAAACTGTTTCTCTCAGGACTGCGCGAAAACTTGTATTCCAGCTCAAAACAACGAATACATCGTTTTAGATCGAAACTAGCAAGATTCACGAGCATCGATTTTACAAGTCTTCGAAGAGTAGACGAGAGAAAGGTGTAAACTTTTTCTCTCAGAACTGAGCGAAAACTTGTATTCCAGCTCAAAACAACGAATACATCGTTTTAGATCGAAACTAGCAAGATTCACGAGCATCGATTTTACAAGTCTTCGAGGAGTAGACGAGAGAAAGGTGTAAACTTTTTCTCACAGAACTGCACGAAAACTTGTATTCCGGCTCAAAACAACGGGATACATCGTTTCAGATCGAAACTAGCAAGATTCACGAGCATCGATTTTACAAGTCCTCGAAGAGTAGAGAGAGAAAGGTGTAAACTTTTTCTCTCGGAATTGCGCAAAAATGTGTATTCCGGCTCAAAACAACGAGATACATCGTTTTAGATCGAAACTAGCAAGATTCACGAGCATAGATTTTACAAGTCTTCGAAGAGTAGACGAGAGAAGGTTGTAAACTTTTCTTCTCAGAACATCCACGAAAACTTGTATTCCGGCTCAAAACAACGGGTTACATCGATTTAGATCAAAACTAGCAAGATTCACGAGCATCGATTTTACGTCCTCGAAGAGTAGATGAGAGAAAGGTGTAAACTTTTTCTCTCAGAACTGCGCGAAAGCTTGTATTCCGGCTCAAAACAACGGGATACATCGTTTTAGATCGAAACTAGCGAAATTTACGCACTTCGAGTTTACAAGTCGTCGAGAGTAGACGAGAGAAAGCTGTAAAGTGTTTCTCTCAGAACTGCGTGAAAACTTGTATTCCGGCTCAAAACATCGGCATACATTGTTTTAGCTCGAAACTAGAGAGATTTACGCACTTTGATTTTACAAGTCGTCGAAGAGTAGACGAGAGAGAGCTGTAAACTTTTTCTCTCAGACCTGCGCGAGAACCTGTATTCCGGCTCAAAACAACGGGATACATCGTTTTAGACCGAAACTAGCGAGATTCACGAACATCGATTCTACAAGTCGTCGAAGAGTAGACGAGAGAAAGGTGTACTTTTTCTCTGAGAACTGCGCGAAAACTTGTATTCCGGCTGAAAACAACGGGATACATCGTTTTAGATCGAAACTAGCGAAATTTACGCACTTCGATTTTACAAGTCGTCGAGAGTAGACGAGAAAAAGCTGTAAAGTTTTTCTCTCAAAACTGCGCGAAAACTTGTATTCCTGCTCGAAACAATGGGATACATTGTTTTAGATCGAAACTCGCGAGATTTACGCACTTTGATTTTACAAGTCGTCGAAGGGTAGACGAGATAGCGCTGTAAACTTTTTCTCTCAGAACTATGCGAACACTTTTTTTCCGGCTCAAAACAACGGGAAACATCGTTATAGATCGAAACTAGCGAGATATACGCACTTCGATTTTACAAGTCGTCGAAGAGTACACGAGAGAAAGGCGTAAACTTTTTCTCTGAGAACTGCGCGAAAACTTGTATTCCAGCTGAAAACAACTGGATACATCGTTTTAGATCGAAACTAGCGGGATTTACGCACTTCGGTTTTACAAGTCGTCGAAGAGTAGACGAGAAAGATCTGCAAACTTTTTCTCTCAGAACTGCGCGAAAACTTGAATTCCGGCTCTAAACAACGGGATACATCGTTTTAAATCGAAACTAGCGAAATTTACGCACTTCGATTTTACAAGTCGTCGAGAGTAGGCGAGAGAAAGCTGTAAACGTTTTCTCTCAGAACTGCGCGAAAACTGGTATTCCGGCTCAAAAAAACGGGATACATCGTTTTAGATCGAAACTAGCGAGATTCACGAACATCGATTCTACAAGTCGTCGAAGAGTAGACGAGAGAAAGGTGTAAACTTTTTCTCTCTGAACTGCGCGAAAACTTGTATGCCGGCTCAAAAATACGGGATACATCGTTTTAGATTGAAACTTGTAAAATCGATGCTCGTGAATTTTGCTAGTTTCCATCTAAAACGATGTATGCCGTTGTTTTGATCCGGAATACATGTTTTCGCGCAGTTAAGAGAGAAAAAGTTTACACCTTTCTCTCGTCTCCTCTTCGACGACTTGTAAAATCGATGATCGTGAATCTTGCTAGTTTTGTTCTAAAACGAAGTAAACTTTTTCTCTCAGAACTGCACGAAAACTTGTATTCCGGCTCAAAGCAACGGGTTACATCGTTTTAGATCAAAACTAGCAAGATTCACGAGCATCGATTTTACGTCTTCGAAGAGTAGATGAGAGAAAGGTGTAAACTTTTTCTCACAGAACTGCGTGAAAGCTTGTATTCCGGCTCAAAACAACGGGATACATTGTTTTAGATCGAAACTAGCAAAATTCACGAGCATCGATTTTACAAGTCGCCGAAGAGTAGACGAGAGAAAGGTGTAATCTTTTTCTCTCAGAACTGCGCGAAAACTTGTATTCCACCTCAAAACAACGAGATACATCGTTTTAGATCGAAACTAGCAAGATTCACGAGCATAGATTTTACAAGTCTTCGAAGAGTAGACGAGAGAAAGGTGTAAACGTTTTTCTCAGAAATGCACGAAAACTTGTATTCCGGCTAAAACCAACGGGTCACATCGTTTTAGATCAAAACGAGCAAGATTCACGAGCATCGATTTTACAAGTCGTAGAAGAGGAGACGAGAGAAAGGTGTAAACTTTTTCTCTCAGAACTGCGCGAAAACTTGTATTCCAGCTCAAAACAACGAGATACATCGTTTTAGAACAAAACTAGCAAGATCCACGAGCATCGATTTTACAAGTCGTCGAAGAGTAGACGAGAGAAAGGTGTAAATTTTTTTCTCAGAACTGCGCGAAAGCTTGTATTCCGGCTCAAACCAACGGGTCACATCGTTTTAGATCAAAACTAGCAAGATTCACGAGCATCGATTTTACAAGTCGTAGAAGAGGAGACGAGAGAAAGGTGTAAACTTTTTCTCTCAGAACTGCGCGAAAACTTGTATTCCAGCTCAAAACAACGGGATACATCGTTTTAGATCGAAAGTAGCGAGATTTACGCACTTCGATTTTACATGTCGTGAAAGAGCAGACGAGAGAGACCTGAAAACGTTTTCTCTCAGAACTAAGCGAAAACTTGTATTCCGGCTCAAAACAACGGGATACATCGTTTTAGATCGAAACTAGCAAGATTCACGAGCATCGATTTTACAAGTCTTTGAAGAGTACACGAGAGAAAGGTGTAAACTTTTTCTCTCAGAACTGTGCGAAAACTTGTATTCCGGCTCAAAACAACGGGATACATCGTTTTCGGTCGAAACTAGCAAGATTCACGAGCATCGATTTTACGTCTTCGAAGAGTAGACGAGAGAAAAGTGTAATCTGTTTCTCTCAGAACTGCGCGAAAACTTGTATTCCAGCTCAAAACAACGGATACATCGTTTTAGATCGAAACTAGCAAGATTCACGAGCATCGATTTTACAAGTCTTCGAAGAGTAGACGAGAGAAAGGTGTAAACTTTTCTCACAGAACTGCACGAAAACTTGTATTCCGGCTCAAAACAACGGAATACATCGTTTTAGATTGAAACTAGCAAGATTCACGAGCATCGATTTTACAAGTCGTCGAAGAGTACACGAGAGAAAGGTGTAAACTTTTTCTCTCAGAACTGCGCGAAAACTTGTATTCCGGCTCAAAACAACGGGATACATCGTTTTAGATCGAAACTAGCAAGATTCACGAGCATCGATTTTACAAGTCCTCGAAGAGTAGACGAGAGAAAGGTGTAAACTTTTTCTCTCAGAACTGCGCGAAAACTTGTATTCCGGCTCAAAACAACGGGATACATCGTTTTAGATCGAAACTAGCAAGATTCACGAGCATCGATTTTACAAGTCTTCGAAGAGTAGACGAGAGAAAGGTGTAAACTTTTTCTCACAGAACTGCACGAAAACTTGTATTCCGGCTCAAAACAACGGAATACATCGTTTTAGATTGAAACTAGCAAGATTCACGAGCATCGATTTTACAAGTCGTCGAAGAGTACACGAGAGAAAGGTGTAAACTTTTTCTCTCAGAACTGCGCGAAAACTTGTATTCCGGCTCAAAACAACGGGATACATCGTTTTAGATCGAAACTAGCAAGATTCACGAGCATCGATTTTACAAGTCCTCGAAGAGTAGACGAGAGAAAGGTGTAAACATTTTCTCTCAGAACTGCGCCAAAAATTGTATTCCGGCTCAAAACAACGGGATACATCGTTTTAGATCGAAACTAGCAAGATTCACGAGCATCGATTTTACAAGTCCTCGAAGAGTAGACGAGAGAAAGGTGTAAACTTTTTCTCTGAGAACTGCGCGAAAACTTGTATTCCTGCTCAAAACAACGGGATACATCGTTTTAGATCGAAAGTAGCGAGATTTACGCACTTCGATTTTACATGTCGTGAAAGAGCAGACGAGAGAGAGCTGAAAACTTTTTCTCTCAGAACTGCGCGAAAACTTGCATGCCGGCTCAAAAATACGGGATACATCGTTTTAGATCGAAACTAGCAAGATTCACGAGCATCAATTTTACAAGTCTTCGAAGAGTATACGAGAGAAAGGTGTAAACTTCTTCTCTCAGAACTGCGCGAAAACTTGTATGCCGGCTCAAAAATACGGGATACATCGTTTTAGATTGAAACTTGTAAAATCGATGCTCGTGAATTTTGCTAGTTTCCATCTAAAACGATGTATCCCGTTGTTTTGAGCCGGAATACATGTTTTCGCGCAGTTAAGAGAGAAAAAGTTTACACCTTTCTCTCGTCTCCTCTTCGACGACTTGTAAAATCGATGATCGCGAATCTTGCTAGTTTTGTTCTAAAACGAAGTAAACTTTTTCTCTCAGAACTGCACGAAAACTTGTATTCCGGCTCAAAACAACGGGTTACATCGTTTTAGATCAAAACTAGCAAGATTCACGAGCATCGATTTTACGTCTTCGAAGAGTAGATGAGAGAAAGGTGTAAACTTTTTCTCTCAGAACTGCGTGAAAGCTTGTATTCCGGCTCAAAACAACGGGATACATTGTTTTAGATCGAAACTAGCAAAATTCACGAGCATCGATTTTACAAGTCGCCGAAGAGTAGACGAGAGAAAGGTGTAAACTTTTTCTCTCAGAACTGCGCGAAAACTTGTATTCCACCTCAAAACAACGAGATACATCGTTTTAGATCGAAACTAGCAAGATTCACGAGCATAGATTTTACAAGCCTTCGAAGAATAGACGAGAGAAAGGTGTAAACGTTTTTCTCAAAAATGCACGAAAACTTGTATTCCAGCAAAAAACAACGGGATACATCGTTTTAGAACAAAACTAGCAAGATTCACGATCATCAATTTTTCAAGTCGTCGAAGAGTAGACGAGAGAAAGGTGTAAACTTTTTTTCTCTTAACTGCGCGAAAACATGTATTCCGGTTCAAAACAACGGGATACATCGTTTAAGATCGAAACTAGCAAAATTCACGAGCATCGATTTTACAAGTCGTCGAAGAGTAGACGAGAGAAAGGTGTAAACTGTTTCTCTCAGGACTGCGCGAAAACTTGTATTCCAGCTCAAAACAACGAATACATCGTTTTAGATCGAAACTAGCAAGATTCACGAGCATCGATTTTACAAGTCTTCGAAGAGTAGACGAGAGAAAGGTGTAAACTTTTTCTCTCAGAACTGAGCGAAAACTTGTATTCCAGCTCAAAACAACGGATACATCGTTTTAGATCGAAACTAGCAAGATTCACGAGCATCGATTTTACAAGTCTTCGAGGAGTAGACGAGAGAAAGGTGTAAACTTTTTCTCACAGAACTGCACGAAAACTTGTATTCCGTCTCAAAACAACGGGATACATCGTTTCAGATCGAAACTAGCAAGATTCACGAGCATCGATTTTACAAGTCCTCGAAGAGTAGAGAGAGAAAGGTGTAAACTTTTTCTCTCGGAATTGCGCAAAAATGTGTATTCCGGCTCAAAACAACGAGATACATCGTTTTAGATCGAAACTAGCAAGATTCACGAGCATAGATTTTACAAGTCTTCGAAGAGTAGACGAGAGAAAGGTGTAAACTTTTCTTCTCAGAACTCCACGAAAACTTGTATTCCGGCTCAAAACAACGGGTTACATCGATTTAGATCAAAACTAGCAAGATTCACGAGCATCGATTTTACGTCCTCGAAGAGTAGATGAGAGAAAGGTGTAAACTTTTTCTCTCAGAACTGCGCGAAAGCTTGTATTCCGGCTCAAAACAACGGGATACATCGTTTTAGATCGAAACTAGCGAAATTTACGCACTTCGATTTTACAAGTCGTCGAGAGTAGACGAGAGAAAGCTGTAAAGTGTTTCTCTCAGAACTGCGTGAAAACTTGTATTCCGGCTCAAAACATCGGCATACATTGTTTTAGCTCGAAACTAGAGAGATTTACGCACTTTGATTTTACAAGTCGTCGAAGAGTAGACGAGAGAGAGCTGTAAACTTTTTCTCTCAGACCTGCGCGAGAACCTGTATTCCGGCTCAAAACAACGGGATACATCGTTTTAGACCGAAACTAGCGAGATTCACGAACATCGATTCTACAAGTCGTCGAAGAGTAGACGAGAGAAAGGTGTACTTTTTCTCTGAGAACTGCGCGAAAACTTGTATTCCGGCTGAAAACAACGGGATACATCGTTTTAGATCGAAACTAGCGAAATTTACGCACTTCGATTTTACAAGTCGTCGAGAGTAGACGAGAAAAAGCTGTAAAGTTTTTCTCTCAAAACTGCGCGAAAACTTGTATTCCTGCTCGAAACAATGGGATACATTGTTTTAGATCGAAACTCGCGAGATTTACGCACTTTGATTTTACAAGTCGTCGAAGGGTAGACGAGATAGCGCTGTAAACTTTTTCTCTCAGAACTATGCGAACACTTTTTTTCCGGCTCAAAACAACGGGAAACATCGTTATAGATCGAAACTAGCGAGATATACGCACTTCGATTTTACAAGTCGTCGAAGAGTACACGAGAGAAAGGCGTAAACTTTTTCTCTGAGAACTGCGCGAAAACTTGTATTCCAGCTGAAAACAACTGGATACATCGTTTTAGATCGAAACTAGCGGGATTTACGCACTTCGGTTTTACAAGTCGTCGAAGAGTAGACGAGAAAGAGCTGCAAACTTTTTCTCTCAGAACTGCGCGAAAACTTGAATTCCGGCTCTAAACAACGGGATACATCGTTTTAAATCAAAACTAGCGAAATTTACGCACTTCGATTTTACAAGTCGTCGAGAGTAGGCGAGAGAAAGCTGTAAACGTTTTCTCTCAGAACTGCGCGAAAACTGGTATTCCGGCTCAAAAAAACGGGATACATCGTTTTAGATCGAAACTAGCGAGATTCACGAACATCGATTCTACAAGTCGTCGAAGAGTAGACGAGAGAAAGGTGTAAACTTTTTCTCTCTGAACTGCGCGAAAACTTGTATGCCGGCTCAAAAATACGGGATACATCGTTTTAGATTGAAACTTGTAAAATCGATGCTCGTGAATTTTGCTAGTTTCCATCTAAAACGATGTATGCCGTTGTTTTGATCCGGAATACATGTTTTCGCGCAGTTAAGAGAGAAAAAGTTTACACCTTTCTCTCGTCTCCTCTTCGACGACTTGTAAAATCGATGATCGTGAATCTTGCTAGTTTTGTTCTAAAACGAAGTAAACTTTTTCTCTCAGAACTGCACGAAAACTTGTATTCCGGCTCAAAGCAACGGGTTACATCGTTTTAGATCAAAACTAGCAAGATTCACGAGCATCGATTTTACGTCTTCGAAGAGTAGATGAGAGAAAGGTGTAAACTTTTTCTCACAGAACTGCGTGAAAGCTTGTATTCCGGCTCAAAACAACGGGATACATTGTTTTAGATCGAAACTAGCAAAATTCACGAGCATCGATTTTACAAGTCGCCGAAGAGTAGACGAGAGAAAGGTGTAATCTTTTTCTCTCAGAACTGCGCGAAAACTTGTATTCCACCTCAAAACAACGAGATACATCGTTTTAGATCGAAACTAGCAAGATTCACGAGCATAGATTTTACAAGTCTTCGAAGAGTAGACGAGAGAAAGGTGTAAACGTTTTTCTCAGAAATGCACGAAAACTTGTATTCCGGCTAAAACCAACGGGTCACATCGTTTTAGATCAAAACGAGCAAGATTCACGAGCATCGATTTTACAAGTCCTAGAAGAGGAGACGAGAGAAAGGTGTAAACTTTTTCTCTCAGAACTGCGCGAAAACTTGTATTCCAGCTCAAAACAACGGGATACATCGTTTTAGAACAAAACTAGCAAGATTCACGATCATCGATTTTACAAGTCGTCGAAGAGTAGACGAGAGAAAGGTGTAAACTTTTTCTCTCTTAACTGCGCGAAAACATGTATTCCGGTTCAAAACAACGGGATACATCGTTTAAGATCGAAACTAGCAAAATTCACGAGCATCGATTTTACATGTCGTGAAAGAGCAGACGAGAGAGAGCTGAAAACTTTTTCTCTCAGAACTAAGCGAAAACTTGTATTCCGGCTCAAAACAACGGGATACATCGTTTTAGATCGAAACTAGCAAGATTCACGAGCATAGATTTTACAAGTCTTTGAAGAGTACACGAGAGAAAGGTGTAAACTTTTTCTCTCAGAACTGTGCGAAAACTTGTATTCCGGCTCAAAACAACGAGATACATCGTTTTAGATCGAAACTAGCAAGATTCACGAGCATAGATTTTACAAGTCTTCGAAGAGTAGACGAGAGAAAGGTGTAAACGTTTTTCTCAGAAATGCACGAAAACTTGTATTCCGGCTAAAACCAACGGGTCACATCGTTTTAGATCAAAACGAGCAAGATTCACGAGCATCGATTTTACAAGTCGTAGAAGAGGAGACGAGAGAAAGGTGTAAACTTTTTCTCTCAGAACTGCGCGAAAACTTGTATTCCAGCTCAAAACAACGGGATACATCGTTTTAGAACAAAACTAGCAAGATTCACGATCATCGATTTTACAAGTCGTCGAAGAGTAGACGAGAGAAAGGTGTAAACTTTTTCTCTCTTAACTGCGCGAAAACATGTATTCCGGTTCAAAACAACGGGATACATCGTTTAAGATCGAAACTAGCAAAATTCACGAGCATCGATTTTACATGTCGTGAAAGAGCAGACGAGAGAGAGCTGAAAACTTTTTCTCTCAGAACTAAGCGAAAACTTGTATTCCGGCTCAAAACAACGGGATACATCGTTTTAGATCGAAACTAGCAAGATTCACGAGCATAGATTTTACAAGTCTTTGAAGAGTACACGAGAGAAAGGTGTAAACTTTTTCTCTCAGAACTGTGCGAAAACTTGTATTCCGGCTCAAAACAACGGGATACATTGTTTTCGGTCGAAACTAGCAAGATTCACGAGCATCGATTTTACGTCTTCGAAGAGTAGACGAGAGAAAGGTGTAAACTGTTTCTCTCAGAACTGCGCGAAAACTTGTATTCCAGCTCAAAACAACGGATACATCGTTTTAGATCGAAACTAGCAAGATTCACGAGCATCGATTTTACAAGTCTTCGAAGAGTAGATGAGAGAAAGGTGTAAACTTTTTCTCACAGAACTGCACGAAAACTTGTATTCCGGCTCAAAACAACGGAATACATCGTTTTAGATCGAAACTAGCAAGATTCACGAGCATCGATTTTACAAGTCGTCGAAGAGTACACGAGAGAAAGGTGTAAACTTTTTCTCTCAGAACTGCGCGAAAACTTGTATTCCGGCTCAAAACAACGGGATACATCGTTTTAGATCGAAACTAGCAAGATTCACGAGCATCGATTTTACAAGTCCTCGAAGAGTAGACGAGAGAAAGGTGTAAACATTTTCTCTCAGAATTGCGCGAAAACTTGTATTCCGGCTCAAAACAACGGGATACATCGTTTTAGATCGAAAGTAGCGAGATTTACGCACTTCGATTTTACATGTCGTGAAAGAGCAGACGAGAGAGAGCTGAAAACTTTTTCTCTCAGAACTGCGCGAAAATTTGTATTCCGGCTCAAAACAACGGGATACATCGTTTTAGATCGAAACTAGCAAGATTCACGAGCATAGATTTTACAAGTCTTTGAAGAGTACACGAGAGAAAGGTGTAAACTTTTTCTCTCAGAACTGTGCGAAAACTTGTATTCCGGCTCAAAACAACGGGATACATTGTTTTCGGTCGAAACTAGCAAGATTCACGAGCATCGATTTTACGTCTTCGAAGAGTAGACGAGAGAAAGGTGTAAACTGTTTCTCTCAGAACTGCGCGAAAACTTGTATTCCAGCTCAAAACAACGGATACATCGTTTTAGATCGAAACTAGCAAGATTCACGAGCATCGATTTTACAAGTCTTCGAAGAGTAGACGAGAGAAAGGTGTAAACTTTTTCTCACAGAACTGCACGAAAACTTGTATTCCGGCTCAAAACAACGGAATACATCGTTTTAGATCGAAACTAGCAAGATTCACGAGCATCGATTTTACAAGTCGTCGAAGAGTACACGAGAGAAAGGTGTAAACTTTTTCTCTCAGAACTGCGCGAAAACTTGTATTCCGGCTCAAAACAACGGGATACATCGTTTTAGATCGAAACTAGCAAGATTCACGAGCATCGATTTTACAAGTCCTCGAAGAGTAGACGAGAGAAAGGTGTAAACATTTTCTCTCAGAATTGCGCGAAAACTTGTATTCCGGCTCAAAACAACGGGATACATCGTTTTAGATCGAAAGTAGCGAGATTTACGCACTTCGATTTTACATGTCGTGAAAGAGCAGACGAGAGAGAGCTGAAAACTTTTTCTCTCAGAACTGCGCGAAAATTTGTATTCCGGCTCAAAACAACGGGATACATCGTTTTAGATCGAAACTAGCAAGATTCACGAGCATAGATTTTACAAGTCTTTGAAGAGTACACGAGAGAAAGGTGTAAACTTTTTCTCTCAGAACTGTGCGAAAACTTGTATTCCGGCTCAAAACAACGGGATACATTGTTTTCGGTCGAAACTAGCAAGATTCACGAGCATCGATTTTACGTCTTCGAAGAGTAGACGAGAGAAAGGTGTAAACTGTTTCTCTCAGAACTGCGCGAAAACTTGTATTCCAGCTCAAAACAACGGATACATCGTTTTAGATCGAAACTAGCAAGATTCACGAGCATCGATTTTACAAGTCTTCGAAGAGTAGACGAGAGAAAGGTGTAAACTTTTTCTCACAGAACTGCACGAAAACTTGTATTCCGGCTCAAAACAACGGAATACATCGTTTTAGATCGAAACTAGCAAGATTCACGAGCATCGATTTTACAAGTCGTCGAAGAGTACACGAGAGAAAGGTGTAAACTTTTTCTCTCAGAACTGCGCGAAAACTTGTATTCCGGCTCAAAACAACGGGATACATCGTTTTAGATCGAAACTAGCAAGATTCACGAGCATCGATTTTACAAGTCCTCGAAGAGTAGACGAGAGAAAGGTGTAAACATTTTCTCTCAGAATTGCGCGAAAACTTGTATTCCGGCTCAAAACAACGGGATACATCGTTTTAGATCGAAAGTAGCGAGATTTACGCACTTCGATTTTACATGTCGTGAAAGAGCAGACAAGAGAGAGCTGAAAACTTTTTCTCTCAGAACTGCGCGAAAATTTGTATTCCGGCTCAAAACAACGGGATACATCGTTTTAGATCGAAACTAGCAAGATTCACGAGCATAGATTTTACAAGTCTTTGAAGAGTACACGAGAGAAAGGTGTAAACTTTTTCTCTCAGAACTGTGCGAAAACTTGTATTCCGGCTCAAAACAACGGGATACATTGTTTTCGGTCGAAACTAGCAAGATTCACGAGCATCGATTTTACGTCTTCGAAGAGTAGACGAGAGAAAGGTGTAAACTGTTTCTCTCAGAACTGCGCGAAAACTTGTATTCCAGCTCAAAACAACAGATACATCGTTTTAGATCGAAACTAGCAAGATTCACGAGCATCGATTTTACAACTCTTCGAAGAGTAGACGAGAGAAAGGTGTAAACTTTTTCTCACAGAACTGCACGAAAACTTGTATTCCGGCTCAAAACAACGGAATACATCGTTTTACATCGAAACTAGCAAGATTCACGAGCATCGATTTTACGTCTTCGAAGAGTAGACGAGAGAAAGGTGTAAACTGTTTCTCTCAGAACTGCGCGAAAACTTGTATTCCAGCTCAAAACAACGGATACATCGTTTTAGATCGAAACTAGCAAGATTCACGAGCATCGATTTTACAAGTCTTCGAAGAGTAGACGAGAGAAAGGTGTAAACTTTTTCTCACAGAACTGCACGAAAACTTGTATTCCGGCTCAAAACAACGGAATACATCGTTTTAGATCGAAACTAGCAAGATTCACGAGCATCGATTTTACAAGTCGTCGAAGAGTACACGAGAGAAAGGTGTAAACTTTTTCTCTCAGAACTGCGCGAAAACTTGTATTCCGGCTCAAAACAACGGGATACATCGTTTTAGATCGAAACTAGCAAGATTCACGAGCATCGATTTTACAAGTCCTCGAAGAGTAGACGAGAGAAAGGTGTAAACATTTTCTCTCAGAATTGCGCGAAAACTTGTATTCCGGCTCAAAACAACGGGATACATCGTTTTAGATCGAAAGTAGCGAGATTTACGCACTTCGATTTTACATGTCGTGAAAGAGCAGACGAGAGAGAGCTGAAACTTTTTCTCTCAGAACTGGGCGAAAATTTGTATTCCGGCTCAAAACAACGGGATACATCGTTTTAGATCGAAACTAGCAAGATTCACGAGCATAGATTTTACAAGTCTTTGAAGAGTACACGAGAGAAAGGTGTAAACTTTTTCTCTCAGAACTGTGCGAAAACTTGTATTCCGGCTCAAAACAACGGGATACATTGTTTTCGGTCGAAACTAGCAAGATTCACGAGCATCGATTTTACGTCTTCGAAGAGTAGACGAGAGAAAGGTGTAAACTGTTTCTCTCAGAACTGCGCGAAAACTTGTATTCCAGCTCAAAACAACGGATACATCGTTTTAGATCGAAACTAGCAAGATTCACGAGCATCGATTTTACAAGTCTTCGAAGAGTAGACGAGAGAAAGGTGTAAACTTTTTCTCACAGAACTGCACGAAAACTTGTATTCCAGCACAAAACAACGGGATACATCGTTTCAGATCGAAACTAGCAAGATTCACGAGCATCGATTTTACAAGTCCTCGAAGAGTAGAGAGAGAAAGGTGTAAACTTTTTCTCTCGGAATTGCGCAAAAATGTGTATTCCGGCTCAAAACAACGAGATACATCGTTTTAGATCGAAACTAGCAAGATTCACGAGCATAGATTTTACAAGTCTTCGAAGAGTAGACGAGAGAAAGGTGTAAACTTTTCTTCTCAGAACTCCACGAAAACTTGTATTCCGGCTCAAAACAACGGGTTACATCGATTTAGATCAAAACTAGCAAGATTCACGAGCATCGATTTTACGTCCTCGAAGAGTAGATGAGAGAAAGGTGTAAACTTTTTCTCTCAGAACTGCGCGAAAGCTTGTATTCCGGCTCAAAACAACGGGATACATCGTTTTAGATCGAAACTAGCGAAATTTACGCACTTCGATTTTACAAGTCGTCGAGAGTAGACGAGAGAAAGCTGTAAAGTGTTTCTCTCAGAACTGCGTGAAAACTTGTATTCCGGCTCAAAACATCGGCATACATTGTTTTAGCTCGAAACTAGAGAGATTTACGCACTTTGATTTTACAAGTCGTCGAAGAGTAGACGAGAGAGAGCTGTAAACTTTTTCTCTCAGACCTGCGCGAGAACCTGTATTCCGGCTCAAAACAACGGGATACATCGTTTTAGACCGAAACTAGCGAGATTCACGAACATCGATTCTACAAGTCGTCGAAGAGTAGACGAGAGAAAGGTGTACTTTTTCTCTGAGAACTGCGCGAAAACTTGTATTCCGGCTGAAAACAACGGGATACATCGTTTTAGATCGAAACTAGCGGGATTTACGCACTTCGGTTTTACAAGTCGTCGAAGAGTAGACGAGAAAGAGCTGCAAACTTTTTCTCTCAGAACTGCGCGAAAACTTGAATTCCGGCTCTAAACAACGGGATACATCGTTTTAAATCGAAACTAGCGAAATTTACGCACTTCGATTTTACAAGTCGTCGAGAGTAGGCGAGAGAAAGCTGTAAACGTTTTCTCTCAGAACTGCGCGAAAACTGGTATTCCGGCTCAAAAAAACGGGATACATCGTTTTAGATCGAAACTAGCGAGATTCACGAACATCGATTCTACAAGTCGTCGAAGAGTAGACGAGAGAAAGGTGTAAACTTTTTCTCTCTGAACTGCGCGAAAACTTGTATGCCGGCTCAAAAATACGGGATACATCGTTTTAGATTGAAACTTGTAAAATCGATGCTCGTGAATTTTGCTAGTTTCCATCTAAAACGATGTATGCCGTTGTTTTGATCCGGAAAACATGTTTTCGCGCAGTTAAGAGAGAAAAAGTTTACACCTTTCTCTCGTCTCCTCTTCGACGACTTGTAAAATCGATGATCGTGAATCTTGCTAGTTTTGTTCTAAAACGAAGTAAACTTTTTCTCTCAGAACTGCACGAAAACTTGTATTCCGGCTCAAAGCAACGGGTTACATCGTTTTAGATCAAAACTAGCAAGATTCACGAGCATCGATTTTACGTCTTCGAAGAGTAGATGAGAGAAAGGTGTAAACTTTTTCTCACAGAACTGCGTGAAAGCTTGTATTCCGGCTCAAAACAACGGGATACATTGTTTTAGATCGAAACTAGCAAAATTCACGAGCATCGATTTTACAAGTCGCCGAAGAGTAGACGAGAGAAAGGTGTAATCTTTTTCTCTCAGAACTGCGCGAAAACTTGTATTCCACCTCAAAACAACGAGATACATCGTTTTAGATCGAAACTAGCAAGATTCACGAGCATAGATTTTACAAGTCTTCGAAGAGTAGACGAGAGAAAGGTGTAAACGTTTTTCTCAGAAATGCACGAAAACTTGTATTCCGGCTAAAACCAACGGGTCACATCGTTTTAGATCAAAACGAGCAAGATTCACGAGCATCGATTTTACAAGTCGTAGAAGAGGAGACGAGAGAAAGGTGTAAACTTTTTCTCTCAGAACTGCGCGAAAACTTGTATTCCAGCTCAAAACAACGGGATACATCGTTTTAGAACAAAACTAGCAAGATTCACGATCATCGATTTTACAAGTCGTCGAAGAGTAGACGAGAGAAAGGTGTAAACTTTTTCTCTCTTAACTGCGCGAAAACATGTATTCCGGTTCAAAACAACGGGATACATCGTTTAAGATCGAAACTAGCAAAATTCACGAGCATCGATTTTACATGTCGTGAAAGAGCAGACGAGAGAGAGCTGAAAACTTTTTCTCTCAGAACTAAGCGAAAACTTGTATTCCGGCTCAAAACAACGGGATACATCGTTTTAGATCGAAACTAGCAAGATTCACGAGCATAGATTTTACAAGTCTTTGAAGAGTACACGAGAGAAAGGTGTAAACTTTTTCTCTCAGAACTGTGCGAAAACTTGTATTCCGGCTCAAAACAACGGGATACATTGTTTTCGGTCGAAACTAGCAAGATTCACGAGCATCGATTTTACGTCTTCGAAGAGTAGACGAGAGAAAGGTGTAAACTGTTTCTCTCAGAACTGCGCGAAAACTTGTATTCCAGCTCAAAACAACGGATACATCGTTTTAGATCGAAACTAGCAAGATTCACGAGCATCAATTTTACAAGTCTTCGAAGAGTAGACGAGAGAAAGGTGTAAACTTTTTCTCACAGAACTGCACGAAAACTTGTATTCCGGCTCAAAACAACGGAATACATCGTTTTAGATCGAAACTAGCAAGATTCACGAGCATCGATTTTACAAGTCGTCGAAGAGTACACGAGAGAAAGGTGTAAACTTTTTCTCTCAGAACTGCGCGAAAACTTGTATTCCGGCTCAAAACAACGGGATACATCGTTTTAGATCGAAACTAGCAAGATTCACGAGCATCGATTTTACAAGTCCTCGAAGAGTAGACGAGAGAAAGGTGTAAACATTTTCTCTCAGAATTGCGCGAAAACTTGTATTCCGGCTAAAAACAACGGGATACATCGTTTTAGATCGAAAGTAGCGAGATTTACGCACTTCGATTTTACATGTCGTGAAAGAGCAGACGAGAGAGAGCTGAAAACTTTTTCTCTCAGAACTGCGCGAAAATTTGTATTCCGGCTCAAAACAACGGGATACATCGTTTTAGATCGAAAGTAGCGAGATTTACGCACTTCGATTTTACATGTCGTGAAAGAGCAGACGAGAGAGAGCTGAAAACTTTTTCTCTCAGAACTGCGCGAAAACTTGTATGCCGGCTCAAAAATACGGGATACATCGTTTTAGATCGAAACTAGTAAGATTCATGAGCATCGATTTTACGTCTTCGAAGAGTAGACGAGAGAAAGGTGTAAACTTTTTCTCTCAGAACTGAGCGAAAACTTGTATTCCAGCTCAAAACAACGGATACATCGTTTTAGATCGAAACTAGCAAGATTAACGAGCATCGATTTTACAAGTCTTCGAGGAGTAGACGAGAGAAAGGTGTAAACTTTTTCTCACAGAACTGCACGATAACTTGTATTCCGGCTCAAAACAACGGGATACATCGTTTCAGATCGAAACTAGCAAGATTCACGAGCATCGATTTTACAAGTCCTCGAAGAGTACACGAGAGAAAGGTGTAAACTTTTTCTTTTTGAACTGCGCGAAAACATGTATTCCGGCTCAAAAAAACGGGATACATCGTTTTAGATCGAAACTAGCAAGATTCACGAGCATAGATTTTACAAGTCTTCGAAGAGTAGACGAGAGAAAGGTGTAAACTTTTCTTCTCAGAACTGCACGAAAACTTGTATTCCGGCTCAAAACAACGGGTTACATCGATTTAGATCAAAACTAGCAAGATTCACGAGCATCGATTTTACGTCCTCGAAGAGTAGATGAGAGAAAGGTGTAAACTTTTTCTCTCAGAACTGCGCGAAAGCTTGTATTCCGGCTCAAAACAACGGGATACGTCGTTTTAGATCGAAACTAGCGAAATTTACGCACTTCGATTTTACAAGTCGTCGAGAGTAGACGAGAGAAAGCTGTAAAGTGTTTCTCTCAGAACTGCGCGAAAACTTGTATTCCGGCTCAAAACATCGGCATACATTGTTTTAGCTCGAAACTAGAGAGATTTACGCACTTTGATTTTACAAGTCGTCGAAGAGTAGACGAGAGAGAGCTGTAAACTTTTTCTCTCAGACCTGCGCGAGAACCTGTATTCCGGCTCAAAACAACGGGATACATCGTTTTAGACCGAAACTAGCGAGATTCACGAACATCGATTCTACAAGTCGTCGAAGAGTAGACGAGAGAAAGGTGTACTTTTTCTCTGAGAACTGCGCGAAAACTTGTATTCCGGATGAAAACAACGGGATACATCGTTTTAGATCGAAACTAGCGAAATTTACGCACTTCGATTTTACAAGTCGTCGAGAGTAGACGAGAAAAAGCTGTAAAGGTTTTCTCTCAGAACTGCGCGAAAACTTGTATTCCTGCTCGAAACAATGGGATACATTGTTTTAGATCGAATCTCGCGAGATTTACGCACTTTGATTTTACAAGTCGTCGAAGGGTAGACGAGATAGCGCTGTAAACTTTTTCTCTCGGAACTATGCGAACACTTTTTTTCCGGCTCAAAACAACGGGAAACATCGTTTTAGATCGAAACTAGCGAGATATACGCACTTCGATTTTACAAGTCGTCGAAGAGTAGACGAGAGAAAGGCGTAAACTTTTTCTCTGAGAACTGCGCGAAAACTTGTATTCCAGCTCAAAACAACTGGATACATCGTTTTAGATCGAAACTAGCGGGATTTACGCACTTCGGTTTTACAAGTCGTCGAAGAGTAGACGAGAAAGAGCTGCAAACTTTTTCTCTCAGAACTGCGCGAAAACTTGAATTCCGACTCTAAACAACGGGATACATCGTTTTAAATCGAAACTAGCAAACTTTACGCACTTCGATTTTACAAGTCGTCGAGAGTAGACAAGAGAAAGCTGAAAACGTTTTCTCTCAGAACTGCGCGAAAACTGGTATTCCGGCTCAAAAAACGGGATACATCGTTTTAGATCGAAACTAGCGAGATTCACGAACATCGATTCTACAAGTCGTCGAAGAGTAGACGAGAGAAAGGGGTAAACTTTTTCTCTCAGAACTGCGCGAAAACTTGTATGCCGGCTCAAAAATACGGGATACATCGTTTTAGATTGAAACTAGCAAGATTCACGAGCATCGATTTTACAAGTCTTCGAAGAGTAGACGAGAGAAAGGTGTAAACTTTTTCTCACAGAACTGCACGAAAACTTGTATTCCGGCTCAAAACAACGGAATACATCGTTTTAGATCGAAACTAGCAAGATTCACGAGCATCGATTTTACAAGTCCTCGAAGAGTAGAGAGAGAAAGGTGTAAACTTTTTCTCTCGGAATTGCGCAAAAATTTGTATTCCGGCTCAAAACAACGGGATACATCGTTTTAGATCGAAAGTAGCGAGATTTACGCACTTCGATTTTACATGTCGTGAAAGAGCAGACGAGAGAGAGCTGAAAACTTTTTCTCTCACAACTAAGCGAAAACTTGTATTCCGGCACAAAACAACGGGATACATCGTTTTAGATCGAAACTAGCAAGATTCACGAGCATCGATTTTACAAGTCTTTGAAGAGTACACGAGAGAAAGGTGTAAACTTTTTCTCTCAGAACTGTGCGAAAACATGTATTCCGGCTCAAAACAACGGGATACATCGTTTTAGATCGAAACTAGCAAGATTCACGAGCATCGATTTTACAAGTCTTTGAAGAGTACAGAGAGAAAGGTGTAAACTTTTTCTCTCAGAACTGTGCGAAAACTTGTATTCCGGCTCAAAACAACGGGATACATCGTTTTCGGTCGAAACTAGCAAGATTCACGAGCATCGATTTTACGTCTTCGAAGAGTAGACGAGAGAAAGGTGTAAAGTGTTTCTCTCAGAACTGCGCGAAAACTTGTATTCCAGCTCAAAACAACGGATACATCGTTTTAGATCGAAACTAGCAAGATTCACGAGCATCGATTTTACAAGTCTTCGAAGAGTAGACGAGAGAAAGGTGTAAACTGTTTCTCTCAGAACTGCGCGAAAACTTGTATTCCAGCTCAAAACAACGGGATACATTGTTTTAGATCGAAACTAGCAAGATTCACGAGCATCGATTTTACAAGTCGTCGAAGAGTAGAGAGAGAAAGGTGTCAACTTTTTCTCTCGGAATTGCGCAAAAATGTGTATTCCGGCTCAAAACAACGGGATACATTGTTTTAGATCGAAACTAGCAAGATTCACGAGCATCGATTTTACAAGTCTTTGAAGAGTACACGAGAGAAAGGTGTAAACTTTTTCTCTCAGAACTGTGCGAAAACTTGTATTCCGGCTCAAAACAACGGGATACATCGTTTTCGGTCGAAACTAGCAAGATTCACGAGCATCGATTTTACGTCTTCGAAGAGTAGACGAGAGAAAGGTGTAAACTGTTTCTCTCAGAACTGCGCGAAAACTTGTATTCCAGCTCAAAACAACGGATACATCGTTTTAGATCGAAACTAGCAAGATTCACGAGCATCGATTTTACAAGTCTTCGAAGAGTAGACGAGAGAAAGGTGTAAACTTTTTCTCACAGAACTGCACGAAAACTTGTATTCCGGCTCAAAACAACGGATACATCGTTTTAGATCGAAACTAGCAAGATTCACGAGCATCGATTTTACAAGTCTTCGAAGAGTAGACGAGAGAAAGGTGTAAACTGTTTCTCTCAGAACTGCGCGAAAACTTGTATTCCAGCTCAAAACAAAGGATACATCGTTTTAGATCGAAACTAGCAAGATTCCCGAGCATCGATTTTACAAGTCCTCGAAGAGTAGACGAGAGAAAGGTGTAAACATTTTCTCTCAGAATTGCGCGAAAACTTGTATTCCACCTCAAAACAACGAGATACATCGTTTTAGATCGAAACTAGCAAGATTCACGAGCATCGATTTTACAAGTCCTCGAAGAGTAGAGAGAGAAAGGTGTAAACTTTTTCTCTCGGAATTGCGC
Source organism: Amblyomma americanum (assembly GCF_052857255.1). Lineage (NCBI taxonomy): Eukaryota > Metazoa > Arthropoda > Arachnida > Ixodida > Ixodidae > Amblyomma > Amblyomma americanum. The sequence goes on along the minus strand of NW_027526551.1, from coordinate 363,163 downwards.
AAAAATTTGTATTCCGGCTCAAAACAACGGGATACATCGTTTTAGATCGAAAGTAGCGAGATTTACGCACTTCGATTTTACATGTCGTGAAAGAGCAGACGAGAGAGAGCTGAAAACTTTTTCTCTCAGAACTAAGCGAAAACTTGTATTCCGGCACAAAACAACGGGATACATCGTTTTAGATCGAAACTAGCAAGATTCACGAGCATCGATTTTACAAGTCTGAAGAGTACACGAGAGAAAGGTGTAAACTTTTTCTCTCAGAACTGTGCGAAAACATGTATTCCGGCTCAAAACAACGGGATACATCGTTTTAGATCGAAACTAGCAAGATTCACGAGCATCGATTTTACAAGTCTTTGAAGAGTACAGAGAGAAAGGTGTAAACTTTTTCTCTCAGAACTGTGCGAAAACTTGTATTCCGGCTCAAAACAACGGGATACATCGTTTTCGGTCGAAACTAGCAAGATTCACGAGCATCGATTTTACGTCTTCGAAGAGTAGACGAGAGAAAGGTGTAAACTGTTTCTCTCAGAACTGCGCGAAAACTTGTATTCCAGCTCAAAACAACGGATACATCGTTTTAGATCGAAACTAGCAAGATTCACGAGCATCGATTTTACAAGTCCTCGAAGAGTAGACGAGAGAAAGGTGTAAACATTTTCTCTCAGAATTGCGCGAAAACTTGTATTCCACCTCAAAACAACGAGATACATCGTTTTAGATCGAAACTAGCAAGATTCACGAGCATCGATTTTACAAGTCCTCGAAGAGTAGAGAGAGAAAGGTGTAAACTTTTTCTCTCGGAATTGCGCAAAAATTTGTATTCCGGCTCAAAACAACGGGATACATCGTTTTAGATCGAAAGTAGCGAGATTTACGCACTTCGATTTTACATGTCGTGAAAGAGCAGACGAGAGAGAGCTGAAAACTTTTTCTCTCAGAACTAAGCGAAAACTTGTATTCCGGCACAAAACAACGGGATACATCGTTTTAGATCGAAACTAGCAAGATTCACGAGCATCGATTTTACAAGTCTTTGAAGAGTACACGAGAGAAAGGTGTAAACTTTTTCTCTCAGAACTGTGCGAAAACATGTATTCCGGCTCAAAACAACGGGATACATCGTTTTAGATCGAAACTAGCAAGATTCACGAGCATCGATTTTACAAGTCTTTGAAGAGTACAGAGAGAAAGGTGTAAACTTTTTCTCTCAGAACTGTGCGAAAACTTGTATTCCGGCTCAAAACAACGGGATACATCGTTTTCGGTCGAAACTAGCAAGATTCACGAGCATCGATTTTACGTCTTCGAAGAGTAGACGAGAGAAAGGTGTAAACTGTTTCTCTCAGAACTGCGCGAAAACTTGTATTCCAGCTCAAAACAACGGATACATCGTTTTAGATCGAAACTAGCAAGATTCACGAGCATCGATTTTACAAGTCTTTGAAGAGTACACGAGAGAAAGGTGTAAACTTTTTCTCTCAGAACTGTGCGAAAACTTGTATTCCGGCTCAAAACAACGGGATACATCGTTTTCGGTCGAAACTAGCAAGATTCACGAGCATCGATTTTACGTCTTCGAAGAGTAGACGAGAGAAAGGTGTAAACTGTTTCTCTCAGAACTGCGCGAAAACTTGTATTCCAGCTCAAAACAACGGATACATCGTTTTAGATCGAAACTAGCAAGATTCACGAGCATCGATTTTACAAGTCTTCGAAGAGTAGACGAGAGAAAGGTGTAAACTTTTTCTCACAGAACTGCACGAAAACTTGTATTCCGGCTCAAAACAACGGATACATCGTTTTAGATCGAAACTAGCAAGATTCACGAGCATCGATTTTACAAGTCTTCGAAGAGTAGACGAGAGAAAGGTGTAAACGTTTTTCTCAGAAATGCACGAAAACTTGTATTCCGGCTAAACCCAACGGATCACATCGTTTTAGATCAAAACGAGCAAGATTCACGAGCATCGATTTTACAAGTCGTAGAAGAGGAGACGAGAGAAAGGTGTAAACTTTTTCTCTCAGAACTGCGCGAAAACTTGTATTCCAGCTCAAAACAACGGGATACATCGTTTTAGAACAAAACTAGCAAGATTCACGATCATCGATTTTACAAGTCGTCGAAGAGTAGACGAGAGAAAGGTGTAAACTTTTTCTCTCTTAACTGCGCGAAAACATGTATTCCGGTTCAAAACAACGGGATACATCTTTTAAGATCGAAACTAGCAAAATTCACGAGCATCGATTTTACATGTCGTGAAAGAGCAGACGAGAGAGAGCTGAAAACTTTTTCTCTCAGAACTGTGCGAAAACTTGTATTCCGGCTCAAAACAACGGGATACATCGTTTTCGGTCGAAACTAGCAAGATTCACGAGCATCGATTTTACGTCTTCGAAGAGTAGACGAGAGAAAGGTGTAAACTGTTTCTCTCAGAACTGCGCGAAAACTTGTATTCCAGCTCAAAACAACGGATACATCGTTTTAGATCGAAACTAGCAAGATTCACGAGCATCGATTTTACAAGTCTTCGAAGAGTAGACGAGAGAAAGGTGTAAACTTTTTCTCACAGAACTGCACGAAAACTTGTATTCCGGCTCAAAACAACGGATACATCGTTTTAGATCGAAACTAGCAAGATTCACGAGCATCGATTTTACAAGTCTTCGAAGAGTAGACGAGAGAAAGGTGTAAACGTTTTTCTCAGAAATGCACGAAAACTTGTATTCCGGCTAAACCCAACGGATCACATCGTTTTAGATCAAAACGAGCAAGATTCACGAGCATCGATTTTACAAGTCGTAGAAGAGGAGACGAGAGAAAGGTGTAAACTTTTTCTCTCAGAACTGCGCGAAAACTTGTATTCCAGCTCAAAACAACGGGATACATCGTTTTAGAACAAAACTAGCAAGATTCACGATCATCGATTTTACAAGTCGTCGAAGAGTAGACGAGAGAAAGGTGTAAACTTTTTCTCTCTTAACTGCGCGAAAACATGTATTCCGGTTCAAAACAACGGGATACATCTTTTAAGATCGAAACTAGCAAAATTCACGAGCATCGATTTTACATGTCGTGAAAGAGCAGACGAGAGAGAGCTGAAAACTTTTTCTCTCAGAACTAAGCGAAAACTTGTATTCCGGCTCAAAACAACGGGATACATCGTTTTAGATCGAAACTAGCAAGATTCACGAGCATAGATTTTACAAGTCTTTGAAGAGTACACGAGAGAAAGGTGTAAACTTTTTCTCTCAGAACTGTGCGAAAACTTGTATTCCGGCTCAAAACAACGGGATACATTGTTTTCGGTCGAAACTAGCAAGATTCACGAGCATCGATTTTACGTCTTCGAAGAGTAGACGAGAGAAAGGTGTAAACTGTTTCTCTCAGAACTGCGCGAAAACTTGTATTCCAGCTCAAAACAACGGATACATCGTTTTAGATCGAAACTAGCAAGATTCACGAGCATCGATTTTACAAGTCTTCGAAGAGTAGACGAGAGAAAGGTGTAAACTTTTTCTCACAGAACTGCACGAAAACTTGTATTCCGGCTCAAAACAACGGAATACATCGTTTTAGATCGAAACTAGCAAGATTCACGAGCATCGATTTTACAAGTCGTCGAAGAGTACACGAGAGAAAGGTGTAAACTTTTTCTCTCAGAACTGCGCGAAAACTTGTATTCCGGCTCAAAACAACGGGATACATCGTTTTAGATCGAAAGTAGCGAGATTTACGCACTTCGATTTTACATGTCGTGAAAGAGCAGACGAGAGAGAGCTGAAAACTTTTTCTCTCAGAACTGCGCGAAAATTTGTATTCCGGCTCAAAACAACGGGATACATCGTTTTAGATCGAAACTAGCGAAATTTACGCACTTCGATTTTACAAGTCGTCGAGAGTATACAACAGAAAGCTGAAAACGTTTTCTCTCAGAACTGCGCGAAAACTGGTATTCCGGCTCAAAAAACGGGATACATCGTTTTAGATCGAAACTAGCGAGATTCACGAACATCGATTCTACAAGTCGTCGAAGAGTAGACGAGAGAAAGGGGTAAACTTTTTCTCTCAGAACTGCGCGAAAACTTGTATGCCGGCTCAAAAATACGGGATACATCGTTTTAGATTGAAACTAGCAAGATTCACGAGCATCGATTTTACAAGTCTTCGAAGAGTAGACGAGAGAAAGGTGTAAACTTTTTCTCACAGAACTGCACGAAAACTTGTATTCCGGCTCAAAACAACGGAATACATCGTTTTAGATCGAAACTAGCAAGATTCACGAGCATCGATTTTACAAGTCCTCGAAGAGTAGAGAGAGAAAGGTGTAAACTTTTTCTCTCAGAACTGTGCGAAAACTTGTATTCCGGCTCAAAACAACGGGTTACATCGATTTAGATCAAAACTAGCAAGATTCACGAGCATCGATTTTACGTCCTCGAAGAGTAGATGAGAGAAAGGTGTAAACTTTTTCTCTCAGAACTGCGCGAAAGCTTGTATTCCGGCTCAAAACAACGGGATACGTCGTTTTAGATCAAAACTAGCGAAATTTACGCACTTCGATTTTACAAGTCGTCGAGAGTAGACGAGAGAAAGCTGTAAAGTGTTTCTCTCAGAACTGCGCGAAAACTTGTATTCCGGCTCAAAACATCGGCATACATTGTTTTAGCTCGAAACTAGAGAGATTTACGCACTTTGATTTTACACGTCGTCGAAGAGTAGACGAGAGAGAGCTGTAAACTTTTTCTCTCAGACCTGCGCGAGAACCTGTATTCCGGCTCAAAACAACGGGATACATCGTTTTAGACCGAAACTAGCGAGATTCACGAACATCGATTCTACAAGTCGTCGAAGAGTAGACGAGAAAAAGGTGTACTTTTTCTCTGAGAACTGCGCGAAAACTTGTATTCCGGCTGAAAACAACGGGATACATCGTTTTAGATCGAAACTAGCGAAATTTACGCACTTCGATTTTACAAGTCGTCGAGAGTAGACGAGAAAAAGCTGTAAAGGTTTTCTCTCAGAACTGCGCGAAAACTTGTATTCCTGCTCGAAACAATGGGATACATTGTTTTAGATCGAAACTCGCGAGATTTACGCACTTTGATTTTACAAGTCGTCGAAGGGTAGACGAGATAGCGCTGTAAACTTTTTCTCTCGGAACTATGCGAACACTTTTTTTCCGGCTCAAAACAACGGGAAACATCGTTTTAGATCGAAACTAGCGAGATATACGCACTTCGATTTTACAAGTCGTCGAAGAGTAGACGAGAGAAAGGCGTAAACTTTTTCTCTGAGAACTGCGCGAAAACTTGTATTCCAGCTCAAAACAACTGGATACATCGTTTTAGATCGAAACTAGCGGGATTTACGCACTTCGGTTTTACAAGTCGTCGAAGAGTAGACGAGAAAGAGCTGCAAACTTTTTCTCTCAGAACTGCGCGAAAACTTGAATTCCGACTCTAAACAACGGGATACATCGTTTTAAATCGAAACTAGCAAAATTTACGCACTTCGATTTTACAAGTCGTCGAGAGTAGACAAGAGAAAGCTGAAAACGTTTTCTCTCAGAACTGCGCGAAAACTGGTATTCCGGCTCAAAAAACGGGATACATCGTTTTAGATCGAAACTAGCGAGATTCACGAACATCGATTCTACAAGTCGTCGAAGAGTAGACGAGAGAAAGGGGTAAACTTTTTCTCTCAGAACTGCGCGAAAACTTGTATGCCGGCTCAAAAATACGGGATACATCGTTTTAGATTGAAACTAGCAAGATTCACGAGCATCGATTTTACAAGTCTTCGAAGAGTAGACGAGAGAAAGGTGTAAACATTTTCTCACAGAACTGCACGAAAACTTGTATTCCGGCTCAAAACAACGGAATACATCGTTTTAGATCGAAACTAGCAAGATTCACGAGCATCGATTTTACAAGTCCTCGAAGAGTAGAGAGAGAAAGGTGTAAACTTTTTCTCTCGGAATTGCGCAAAAATTTGTATTCCGGCTCAAAACAACGGGATACATCGTTTTAGATCGAAAGTAGCGAGATTTACGCACTTCGATTTTACATGTCGTGAAAGAGCAGACGAGAGAGAGCTGAAAACTTTTTCTCTCAGAACTAAGCGAAAACTTGTATTCCGGCACAAAACAACGGGATACATCGTTTTAGATCGAAACTAGCAAGATTCACGAGCATCGATTTTACAAGTCTTTGGAGAGTACACGAGAGAAAGGTGTAAACTTTTTCTCTCAGAACTGTGCGAAAACATGTATTCAGGCTCAAAACAACGGGATACATCGTTTTAGATCGAAACTAGCAAGATTCACGAGCATCGATTTTACAAGTCTTTGAAGAGTACAGAGAGAAAGGTGTAAACTTTTTCTCTCAGAACTGTGCGAAAACTTGTATTCCGGCTCAAAACAACGGGATACATCGTTTTCGGTCGAAACTAGCAAGATTCACGAGCATCGATTTTACGTCTTCGAAGAGTAGACGAGAGAAAGGTGTAAACTGTTTCTCTCAGAACTGCGCGAAAACTTGTATTCCAGCTCAAAACAACGGATACATCGTTTTAGATCGAAACTAGCAAGATTCACGAGCATCGATTTTACAAGTCTTCGAAGAGTAGACGAGAGAAAGGTGTAAACTGTTTCTCTCAGAACTGCGCGAAAACTTGTATTCCAGCTCAAAACAACGGGATACATTGTTTTAGATCGAAACTAGCAAGATTCACGAGCATCGATTTTACAAGTCGTCGAAGAGTAGAGAGAGAAAGGTGTAAACTTTTTCTCTCGGAATTGCGCAAAAATGTGTATTCCGGCTCAAAACAACGGGATACATTGTTTTAGATCGAAACTAGCAAGATTCACGAGCATCGATTTTACAAGTCTTTGAAGAGTACACGAGAGAAAGGTGTAAACTTTTTCTCTCAGAACTGTGCGAAAACTTGTATTCCGGCTCAAAACAACGGGATACATCGTTTTCGGTCGAAACTAGCAAGATTCACGAGCATCGATTTTACGTCTTCGAAGAGTAGACGAGAGAAAGGTGTAAACTGTTTCTCTCAGAACTGCGCGAAAACTTGTATTCCAGCTCAAAACAACGGATACATCGTTTTAGATCGAAACTAGCAAGATTCACGAGCATCGATTTTACAAGTCTTCGAAGAGTAGACGAGAGAAAGGTGTAAACTTTTTCTCACAGAACTGCACGAAAACTTGTATTCCGGCTCAAAACAACGGATACATCGTTTTAGATCGAAACTAGCAAGATTCACGAGCATCGATTTTACAAGTCTTCGAAGAGTAGACGAGAGAAAGGTGTAAACTGTTTCTCTCAGAACTGCGCGAAAACTTGTATTCCAGCTCAAAACAAAGGATACATCGTTTTAGATCGAAACTAGCAAGATTCCCGAGCATCGATTTTACAAGTCCTCGAAGAGTAGACGAGAGAAAGGTGTAAACCTTTTCTCTCAGAATTGCGCGAAAACTTGTATTCCACCTCAAAACAACGAGATACATCGTTTTAGATCGAAACTAGCAAGATTCACGAGCATAGATTTTACAAGTCTTCGAAGAGTAGACGAGAGAAAGGTGTAAACGTTTTTCTCAGAAATGCACGAAAACTTGTATTCCGGCTAAACCCAACGGATCACATCGTTTTAGATCAAAACGAGCAAGATTCACGAGCATCGATTTTACAAGTCGTAGAAGAGGAGACGAGAGAAAGGTGTAAACTTTTTCTCTCAGAACTGCGCGAAAACTTGTATTCCAGCTCAAAACAACGGGATACATCGTTTTAGAACAAAACTAGCAAGATTCACGATCATCGATTTTACAAGTCGTCGAAGAGTAGACGAGAGAAAGGTGTAAACTTTTTCTCTCTTAACTGCGCGAAAATATGTAATCCGGTTCAAAACAACGGGATACATCGTTTAAGATCGAAACTAGCAAAATTCACGAGCATCGATTTTACATGTCGTGAAAGAGCAGACGAGAGAGAGCTGAAAACTTTTTCTCTCAGAACTAAGCGAAAACTTGTATTCCGGCTCAAAACAACGGGATACATCGTTTTAGATCGAAACTAGCAAGCTTCACGAGCATAGATTTTACAAGTCTTTGAAGAGTACACGAGAGAAAGGTGTAAACTTTTTCTCTCAGAACTGTGCGAAAACTTGTATTCCGGCTCAAAACAACGGGATACATTGTTTTCGGTCGAAACTAGCAAGATTCACGAGCATCGATTTTACGTCTTCGAAGAGTAGACGAGAGAAAGGTGTAAACTGTTTCTCTCAGAACTGCGCGAAAACTTGTATTCCAGCTCAAAACAACGGATACATCGTTTTAGATCGAAACTAGCAAGATTCACGAGCATCGATTTTACAAGTCTTCGAAGAGTAGACGAGAGAAAGGTGTAAACTTTTTCTCACAGAACTGCACGAAAACTTGTATTCCGGCTCAAAACAACGGAATACATCGTTTTAGATCGAAACTAGCAAGATTCACGAGCATCGATTTTACAAGTCGTCGAAGGGTAGACGAGATAGCGCTGTAAACTTTTTCTCTCGGAACTATGCGAACACTTTTTTTCCGGCTCAAAACAACGGGAAACATCGTTTTAGATCGAAACTAGCGAGATATACGCACTTCGATTTTACAAGTCGTCGAAGAGTAGACGAGAGAAAGGCGTAAACTTTTTCTCTGAGAACTGCGCGAAAACTTGTATTCCAGCTCAAAACAACTGGATACATCGTTTTAGATCGAAACTAGCGGGATTTACGCACTTCGGTTTTACAAGTCGTCGAAGAGTAGACGAGAAAGAGCTGCAAACTTTTTCTCTCAGAACTGCGCGAAAACTTGAATTCCGACTCTAAACAACGGGATACATCGTTTTAAATCGAAACTAGCAAAATTTACGCACTTCGATTTTACAAGTCGTCGAGAGTAGACAAGAGAAAGCTGAAAACGTTTTCTCTCAGAACTGCGCGAAAACTGGTATTCCGGCTCAAAAAACGGGATACATCGTTTTAGATCGAAACTAGCGAGATTCACGAACATCGATTCTACAAGTCGTCGAAGAGTAGACGAGAGAAAGGGGTAAACTTTTTCTCTCAGAACTGCGCGAAAACTTGTATGCCGGCTCAAAAATACGGGATACATCGTTTTAGATTGAAACTAGCAAGATTCACGAGCATCGATTTTACAAGTCTTCGAAGAGTAGACGAGAGAAAGGTGTAAACTTTTTCTCACAGAACTGCACGAAAACTTGTATTCCGGCTCAAAACAACGGAATACATCGTTTTAGATCGAAACTAGCAAGATTCACGAGCATCGATTTTACAAGTCCTCGAAGAGTAGAGAGAGAAAGGTGTAAACTTTTTCTCTCGGAATTGCGCAAAAATTTGTATTCCGGCTCAAAACAACGGGATACATCGTTTTAGATCGAAAGTAGCGAGATTTACGCACTTCGATTTTACATGTCGTGAAAGAGCAGACGAGAGAGAGCTGAAAACTTTTTCTCTCAGAACTAAGCGAAAACTTGTATTCCGGCACAAAACAACGGGATACATCGTTTTAGATCGAAACTAGCAAGATTCACGAGCATCGATTTTACAAGTCTTTGAAGAGTACACGAGAGAAAGGTGTAAACTTTTTCTCTCAGAACTGTGCGAAAACTTGTATTCCGGCTCAAAACAACGGGATACATCGTTTTAGATCGAAACTAGCAAGATTCACGAGCATCGATTTTACAAGTCTTTGAAGAGTACAGAGAGAAAGGTGTAAACTTTTTCTCTCAGAACTGTGCGAAAACTTGTATTCCGGCTCAAAACAACGGGATACATCGTTTTCGGTCGAAACTAGCAAGATTCACGAGCATCGATTTTACGTCTTCGAAGAGTAGACGAGAGAAAGGTGTAAACTGTTTCTCTCAGAACTGCGCGAAAACTTGTATTCCAGCTCAAAACAACGGATACATCGTTTTAGATCGAAACTAGCAAGATTCACGAGCATCGATTTTACAAGTCTTCGAAGAGTAGACGAGAGAAAGGTGTAAACTGTTTCTCTCAGAACTACGCGAAAACTTGTATTCCAGCTCAAAACAACGGGATACATTGTTTTAGATCGAAACTAGCAAGATTCACGAGCATCGATTTTACAAGTCGTCGAAGAGTAGAGAGAGAAAGGTGTAAACTTTTTCTCTCGGAATTGCGCAAAAATGTGTATTCCGGCTCAAAACAACGGGATACATTGTTTTAGATCGAAACTAGCAAGATTCACGAGCATCGATTTTACAAGTCTTTGAAGAGTACACGAGAGAAAGGTGTAAACTTTTTCTCTCAGAACTGTGCGAAAACTTGTATTCCGGCTCAAAACAACGGGATACATCGTTTTCGGTCGAAACTAGCAAGATTCACGAGCATCGATTTTACGTCTTCGAAGAGTAGACGAGAGAAAGGTGTAAACTGTTTCTCTCAGAACTGCGCGAAAACTTGTATTCCAGCTCAAAACAACGGATACATCGTTTTAGATCGAAACTAGCAAGATTCACGAGCATCGATTTTACAAGTCTTCGAAGAGTAGACGAGAGAAAGGTGTAAACTTTTTCTCACAGAACTGCACGAAAACTTGTATTCCGGCTCAAAACAACGGATACATCGTTTTAGATCGAAACTAGCAAGATTCACGAGCATCGATTTTACAAGTCTTCGAAGAGTAGACGAGAGAAAGGTGTAAACTGTTTCTCTCAGAACTGCGCGAAAACTTGTATTCCAGCTCAAAACAAAGGATACATCGTTTTAGATCGAAACTAGCAAGATTCCCGAGCATCGATTTTACAAGTCTTTGAAGAGTACACGAGAGAAAGGTGTAAACTTTTTCTCTCAGAACTGTGCGAAAACTTGTATTCCGGCTCAAAACAACGGGATACATTGTTTTCGGTCGAAACTAGCAAGATTCACGAGCATCGATTTTACGTCTTCGAAGAGTAGACGAGAGAAAGGTGTAAACTGTTTCTCTCAGAACTGCGCGAAAACTTGTATTCCAGCTCAAAACAACGGATACATCGTTTTAGATCGAAACTAGCAAGATTCACGAGCATCGATTTTACAAGTCTTCGAAGAGTAGACGAGAGAAAGGTGTAAACTTTTTCTCACAGAACTGCACGAAAACTTGTATTCCGGCTCAAAACAACGGAATACATCGTTTTAGATCGAAACTAGCAAGATTCACGAGCATCGATTTTACAAGTCGTCGAAGAGTACACGAGAGAAAGGTGTAAACTTTTTCTCTCAGAACTGCGCGAAAACTTGTATTCCGGCTCAATACAACGGGATACATCGTTTTAGATCGAAAGTAGCGAGATTTACGCACTTCGATTTTACATGTCGTGAAAGAGCAGACGAGAGAGAGCTGAAAACTTTTTCTCTCAGAACTAAGCGAAAACTTGTATTCCGGCACAAAACAACGGGATACATCGTTTTAGATCGAAACTAGCAAGATTCACGAGCATCGATTTTACAAGTCTTTGAAGAGTACACGAGAGAAAGGTGTAAACTTTTTCTCTCAGAACTAAGCGAAAACTTGTATTCCGGCACAAAACAACGGGATACATCGTTTTAGATCGAAACTAGCAAGATTCACGAGCATCGATTTTACAAGTCTTTGAAGAGTACACGAGAGAAAGGTGTAAACTTTTTCTCTCAGAACTGTGCGAAAACTTGTATTCCGGCTCAAAACAACGGGATACATCGTTTTAGATCGAAACTAGCAAGATTCACGAGCATCGATTTTACAAGTCTTTGAAGAGTACAGAGAGAAAGGTGTAAACGTTTTCTCTCAGAACTGTGCGAAAACTTGTATACCGGCTCAAAACAACGGGATACATCGTTTTCGGTCGAAACTAGCAAGATTCACGAGCATCGATTTTACGTCTTCGAAGAGTAGACGAGAGAAAGGTGTAAACTGTTTCTCTCAGAACTGCGCGAAAACTTGTATTCCAGCTCAAAACAACGGATACATCGTTTTAGATCGAAACTAGCAAGATTCACGAGCATCGATTTTACAAGTCTTCGAAGAGTAGACGAGAGAAAGGTGTAAACTGTTTCTCTCAGAACTACGCGAAAACTTGTATTCCATCTCAAAACAACGGGATACATTGTTTTAGATCGAAACTAGCAAGATTCACGAGCATCGATTTTACAAGTCGTCGAAGAGTAGAGAGAGAAAGGTGTAAACTTTTTCTCTCGGAATTGCGCAAAAATGTGTATTCCGGCTCAAAACAACGGGATACATTGTTTTAGATCGAAACTAGCAAGATTCACGAGCATCGATTTTACAAGTCTTTGAAGAGTACACGAGAGAAAGGTGTAAACTTTTTCACTCAGAACTGTGCGAAAACTTGTATTCCGGCTCAAAACAACGGGATACATCGTTTTCGGTCGAAACTAGCAAGATTCACGAGCATCGATTTTACGTCTTCGAAGAGTAGACGAGAGAAAGGTGTAAACTGTTTCTCTCAGAACTGCGCGAAAACTTGTATTCCAGCTCAAAACAACGGATACATCGTTTTAGATCGAAACTAGCAAGATTCACGAGCATCGATTTTACAAGTCTTCGAAGAGTAGACGAGAGAAAGGTGTAAACTTTTTCTCACAGAACTGCACGAAAACTTGTATTCCGGCTCAAAACAACGGATACATCGTTTTAGATCGAAACTAGCAAGATTCACGAGCATCGATTTTACAAGTCTTCGAAGAGTAGACGAGAGAAAGGTGTAAACTGTTTCTCTCAGAACTGCGCGAAAACTTGTATTCCAGCTCAAAACAAAGGATACATCGTTTTAGATCGAAACTAGCAAGATTCCCGAGCATCGATTTTACAAGTCTTTGAAGAGTACACGAGAGAAAGGTGTAAACTTTTTCTCTCAGAACTGTGCGAAAACTTGTATTCCGGCTCAAAACAACGGGATACATTGTTTTCGGTCGAAACTAGCAAGATTCACGAGCATCGATTTTACGTCTTCGAAGAGTAGACGAGAGAAAGGTGTAAACTGTTTCTCTCAGAACTGCGCGAAAACTTGTATTCCAGCTCAAAACAACGGATACATCGTTTTAGATCGAAACTAGCAAGATTCACGAGCATCGATTTTACAAGTCTTCGAAGAGTAGACGAGAGAAAGGTGTAAACTTTTTCTCACAGAACTGCACGAAAACTTGTATTCCGGCTCAAAACAACGGAATACATCGTTTTAGATCGAAACTAGCAAGATTCACGAGCATCGATTTTACAAGTCGTCGAAGAGTACACGAGAGAAAGGTGTAAACTTTTTCTCTCAGAACTGCGCGAAAACTTGTATTCCGGCTCAATACAACGGGATACATCGTTTTAGATCGAAAGTAGCGAGATTTACGCACTTCGATTTTACATGTCGTGAAAGAGCAGACGAGAGAGAGCTGAAAACTTTTTCTCTCAGAACTAAGCGAAAACTTGTATTCCGGCACAAAACAACGGGATACATCGTTTTAGATCGAAACTAGCAAGATTCACGAGCATCGATTTTACAAGTCTTTGAAGAGTACACGAGAGAAAGGTGTAAACTTTTTCTCTCAGAACTGTGCGAAAACATGTATTCAGGCTCAAAACAACGGGATACATCGTTTTAGATCGAAACTAGCAAGATTCACGAGCATCGATTTTACAAGTCTTTGAAGAGTACAGAGAGAAAGGTGTAAACTTTTTCTCTCAGAACTGTGCGAAAACTTGTATTCCGGCTCAAAACAACGGGATACATCGTTTTCGGTCGAAACTAGCAAGATTCACGAGCATCGATTTTACGTCTTCGAAGAGTAGACGAGAGAAAGGTGTAAACTGTTTCTCTCAGAACTGCGCGAAAACTTGTATTCCAGCTCAAAACAACGGATACATCGTTTTAGATCGAAACTAGCAAGATTCACGAGCATCGATTTTACAAGTCTTCGAAGAGTAGACGAGAGAAAGGTGTAAACTGTTTCTCTCAGAACTGCGCGAAAACTTGTATTCCAGCTCAAAACAACGGGATACATTGTTTTAGATCGAAACTAGCAAGATTCACGAGCATCGATTTTACAAGTCGTCGAAGAGTAGAGAGAGAAAGGTGTAAACTTTTTCTCTCGGAATTGCGCAAAAATGTGTATTCCGGCTCAAAACAACGGGACACATTGTTTTAGATCGAAACTAGCAAGATTCACGAGCATCGATTTTACAAGTCTTTGAAGAGTACACGAGAGAAAGGTGTAAACTTTTTCTCTCAGAACTGTGCGAAAACTTGTATTCCGGCTCAAAACAACGGGATACATCGTTTTCGGTCGAAACTAGCAAGATTCACGAGCATTGATTTTACAAGTCTTCGAAGAGTAGACGAGAGAAAGGTGTAAACTGTTTCTCTCAGAACTGCGCGAAAACTTGTATTCCAGCTCAAAACAAAGGATACATCGTTTTAGATCGAAACTAGCAAGATTCCCGAGCATCGATTTTACAAGTCCTCGAAGAGTAGACGAGAGAAAGGTGTAAACATTTTCTCTCAGAATTGCGCGAAAACTTGTATTCCACCTCAAAACAACGAGATACATCGTTTTAGATCGAAACTAGCAAGATTCACGAGCATCGATTTTACAAGTCTTTGAAGAGTACAGAGAGAAAGGTGTAAACTTTTTCTCTCAGAACTGTGCGAAAACTTGTATTCCGGCTCAAAACAACGGGATACATCGTTTTCGGTCGAAACTAGCAAGATTCACGAGCATCGATTTTACGTCTTCGAAGAGTAGACGAGAGAAAGGTGTAAACTGTTTCTCTCAGAACTGCGCGAAAACTTGTATTCCAGCTCAAAACAACGGGATACATTGTTTTAGATCGAAACTAGCAAGATTCACGAGCATCGATTTTACAAGTCGTCGAAGAGTAGAGAGAGAAAGGTGTAAACTTTTTCTCTCGGAATTGCGCAAAAATGTGTATTCCGGCTCAAAACAACGGGATACATTGTTTTAGATCGAAACTAGCAAGATTCACGAGCATCGATTTTACAAGTCTTTGAAGAGTACACGAGAGAAAGGTGTAAACTTTTTCTCTCAGAACTGTGCGAAAACTTGTATTCCGGCTCAAAACAACGGGATACATCGTTTTCGGTCGAAACTAGCAAGATTCACGAGCATCGATTTTACGTCTTCGAAGAGTAGACGAGAGAAAGGTGTAAACTGTTTCTCTCAGAACTGCGCGAAAACTTGTATTCCAGCTCAAAACAACGGATACATCGTTTTAGATCGAAACTAGCAAGATTCACGAGCATCGATTTTACAAGTCTTCGAAGAGTAGACGAGAGAAAGGTGTAAACTTTTTCTCACAGAACTGCACGAAAACTTGTATTCCGTCTCAATACAACGGGATACATCGTTTTAGATCGAAAGTAGCGAGATTTACGCACTTCGATTTTACATGTCGTGAAAGAGCAGACGAGAGAGAGCTGAAAACTTTTTCTCTCAGAACTAAGCGAAAACTTGTATTCCGGCTCAAAACAACGGGATACATCGTTTTAGATCGAAACTAGCAAGATTCACGAGCATAGATTTTACAAGTCTTTGAAGAGTACACGAGAGAAAGGTGTAAACTTTTTCTCTCAGAACTGTGCGAAAACTTGTATTCCGGCTCAAAACAACGGAATACATCGTTTTAGATCGAAACTAGCAAGATTCACGAGCATCGATTTTACAAGTCGTCGAAGAGTACACGAGAGAAAGGTGTAAACTTTTTCTCTCAGAACTGCGCGAAAACTTGTATTCCGGCTCAATACAACGGATACATCGTTTTCGGTCGAAACTAGCAAGATTCACGAGCATCGATTTTACAAGTCTTCGAAGAGTAGACGAGAGAGAGGTGTAAACTGTTTCTCTCAGAACTGCGCGAAAACTTGTATTCCAGCTCAAAACAAAGGATACATCGTTTTAGATCGAAACTAGCAAGATTCCCGAGCATCGATTTTACAAGTCCTCGAAGAGTAGACGAGAGAAAGGTGTAAACATTTTCTCTCAGAATTGCGCGAAAACTTGTATTCCACCTCAAAACAACGAGATACATCGTTTTAGATCGAAACTAGCAAGATTCACGAGCATCGATTTTACAAGTCTTTGAAGAGTACAGAGAGAAAGGTGTAAACTTTTTCTCTCAGAACTGTGCGAAAACTTGTATTCCGGCTCAAAACAACGGGATACATCGTTTTCGGTCGAAACTAGCAAGATTCACGAGCATCGATTTTACGTCTTCGAAGAGTAGACGAGAGAAAGGTGTAAACTGTTTCTCTCAGAACTGCGCGAAAACTTGTATTCCAGCTCAAAACAACGGGATACATTGTTTTAGATCGAAACTAGCAAGATTCACGAGCATCGATTTTACAAGTCGTCGAAGAGTAGAGAGAGAAAGGTGTAAACTTTTTCTCTCGGAATTGCGCAAAAATGTGTATTCCGGCTCAAAACAACGGGATACATTGTTTTAGATCGAAACTAGCAAGATTCACGAGCATCGATTTTACAAGTCTTTGAAGAGTACACGAGAGAAAGGTGTAAACTTTTTCTCTCAGAACTGTGCGAAAACTTGTATTCCGGCTCAAAACAACGGGATACATCGTTTTCGGTCGAAACTAGCAAGATTCACGAGCATCGATTTTACGTCTTCGAAGAGTAGACGAGAGAAAGGTGTAAACTGTTTCTCTCAGAACTGCGCGAAAACTTGTATTCCAGCTCAAAACAACGGATACATCGTTTTAGATCGAAACTAGCAAGATTCATGAGCATCGATTTTACAAGTCTTCGAAGAGTAGACGAGAGAAAGGTGTAAACTTTTTCTCACAGAACTGCACGAAAACTTGTATTCCGGCTCAATACAACGGGATACATCGTTTTAGATCGAAAGTAGCGAGATTTACGCACTTCGATTTTACATGTCGTGAAAGAGCAGACGAGAGAGAGCTGAAAACTTTTTCTCTCAGAACTAAGCGAAAACTTGTATTCCGGCTCAAAACAACGGGATACATCGTTTTAGATCGAAACTAGCAAGATTCACGAGCATAGATTTTACAAGTCTTTGAAGAGTA
Organism: Amblyomma americanum; assembly: GCF_052857255.1. Classification (NCBI taxonomy): domain Eukaryota; kingdom Metazoa; phylum Arthropoda; class Arachnida; order Ixodida; family Ixodidae; genus Amblyomma; species Amblyomma americanum. The sequence goes on along the minus strand of NW_027526551.1, from coordinate 346,042 downwards.
CACGAGAGAAAGGTGTAAACTTTTTCTCTCAGAACTGTGCGAAAACTTGTATTCCGGCTCAAAACAACGGAATACATCGTTTTAGATCGAAACTAGCAAGATTCACGAGCATCGATTTTACAAGTCGTCGAAGAGTACACGAGAGAAAGGTGTAAACTTTTTCTCTCAGAACTGCGCGAAAACTTGTATTCCGGCTCAATACAACGGATACATCGTTTTAGATCGAAACTAGCAAGATTCACGAGCATCGATTTTACAAGTCTTCGAAGAGTAGACGAGAGAAAGGTGTAAACTTTTTCTCACAGAACTGCACGAAAACTTGTATTCCGGCTCAAAACAACGGAATACATCGTTTTAGATCGAAACTAGCAAGATTCACGAGCATCGATTTTACAAGTCGTCGAAGAGTACACGAGAGAAAGGTGTAAACTTTTTCTCTCAGAACTGCGCGAAAACTTGTATTCCGGCTCAATACAACGGGATACATCGTTTTAGATCGAAAGTAGCGAGATTTACGCACTTCGATTTTACATGTCGTGAAAGAGCAGACGAGAGAGAGCTGAAAACTTTTTCTCTCAGAACTGCGCGAAAATTTGTATTCCGGCTCAAAACAACGGGATACATCGTTTTAGATCGAAACTAGCGAAATTTACGCACTTCGATTTTACAAGTCGTCGAGAGTAGACAAGAGAAAGCTGAAAACGTTTTCTCTCAGAACTGCGCGAAAACTGGTATTCCGGCTCAAAAAACGGGATACATCGTTTTAGATCGAAACTAGCGAGATTCACGAACATCGATTCTACAAGTCGTCGAAGAGTAGACGAGAGAAAGGGGTAAACTTTTTCTCTCAGAACTGCGCGAAAACTTGTATGCCGGCTCAAAAATACGGGATACATCGTTTTAGATTGAAACTAGCAAGATTCACGAGCATCGATTTTACAAGTCTTCGAAGAGTAGACGAGAGAAAGGTGTAAACTTTTTCTCTCAGAACTGTGCGAAAACATGTATTCCGGCTCAAAACAACGGGATACATCGTTTTAGATCGAAACTAGCAAGATTCACGAGCATCGATTTTACAAGTCTTTGAAGAGTACAGAGAGAAAGGTGTAAACTTTTTCTCTCAGAACTGTGCGAAAACTTGTATTCCGGCTCAAAACAACGGGATACATCGTTTTCGGTCGAAACTAGCAAGATTCACGAGCATCGATTTTACGTCTTCGAAGAGTAGACGAGAGAAAGGTGTAAACTGTTTCTCTCAGAACTGCGCGAAAACTTGTATTCCAGCTCAAAACAACGGATACATCGTTTTAGATCGAAACTAGCAAGATTCACGAGCATCGATTTTACAACTCTTCGAAGAGTAGACGAGAGAAAGGTGTAAACTTTTTCTCACAGAACTGCACGAAAACTTGTATTCCGGCTCAAAACAACGGATACATCGTTTTAGATCGAAACTAGCAAGATTCACGAGCATCGATTTTACAAGTCTTCGAAGAGTAGACGAGAGAAAGGTGTAAACTGTTTCTCTCAGAACTGCGCGAAAACTTGTATTCCAGCTCAAAACAAAGGATACATCGTTTTAGATCGAAACTAGCAAGATTCCCGAGCATCGATTTTACAAGTCTTTGAAGAGTACACGAGAGAAAGGTGTAAACTTTTTCTCTCAGAACTGTGCGAAAACTTGTATTCCGGCTCAAAACAACGGGATACATTGTTTTCGGTCGAAACTAGCAAGATTCACGAGCATCGATTTTACGTCTTCGAAGAGTAGACGAGAGAAAGGTGTAAACTGTTTCTCTCAGAACTGCGCGAAAACTTGTATTCCAGCTCAAAACAACGGATACATCGTTTTAGATCGAAACTAGCAAGATTCACGAGCATGGATTTTACAAGTCTTCGAAGAGTAGACGAGAGAAAGGTGTAAACTTTTTCTCACAGAACTGCACGAAAACTTGTATTCCGGCTCAAAACAACGGAATACATCGTTTTAGATCGAAACTAGCAAGATTCACGAGCATCGATTTTACAAGTCGTCGAAGAGTACACGAGAGAAAGGTGTAAACTTTTTCTCTCAGAACTGCGCGAAAACTTGTATTCCGGCTCAATACAACGGTATACATCGTTTTAGATCGAAAGTAGCGAGATTTACGCACTTCGATTTTACATGTCGTGAAAGAGCAGACGAGAGAGAGCTGAAAACTTTTTCTCTCAGAACTAAGCGAAAACTTGTATTCCGGCACAAAACAACGGGATACATTGTTTTAGATCGAAACTAGCAAGATTCACGAGCATCGATTTTACAAGTCTTTGAAGAGTACACGAGAGAAAGGTGTAAACTTTTTCTCTCAGAACTGTGCGAAAACATGTATTCAGGCTCAAAACAACGGGATACATCGTTTTAGATCGAAACTAGCAAGATTCACGAGCATCGATTTTACAAGTCTTTGAAGAGTACAGAGAGAAAGGTGTAAACTTTTTCTCTCAGAACTGTGCGAAAACTTGTATTCCGGCTCAAAACAACGGGATACATCGTTTTCGGTCGAAACTAGCAAGATTCACGAGCATCGATTTTACGTCTTCGAAGAGTAGACGAGAGAAAGGTGTAAACTGTTTCTCTCAGAACTGCGCGAAAACTTGTATTCCAGCTCAAAACAACAGATACATCGTTTTAGATCGAAACTAGCAAGATTCACGAGCATCGATTTTACAAGTCTTCGAAGAGTAGACGAGAGAAAGGTGTAAACTGTTTCTCTCAGAACTGCGCGAAAACTTGTATTCCAGCTCAAAACAACGGGATACATTGTTTTAGATCGAAACTAGCAAGATTCACGAGCATCGATTTTACAAGTCGTCGAAGAGTAGAGAGAGAAAGGTGTAAACTTTTTCTCTCGGAATTGCGCAAAAATGTGTATTCCGGCTCAAAACAACGGGATACATTGTTTTAGATCGAAACTAGCAAGATTCACGAGCATCGATTTTACAAGTCTTTGAAGAGTACACGAGAGAAAGGTGTAAACTTTTTCTCTCAGAACTGTGCGAAAACTTGTATTCCGGCTCAAAACAACGGGATACATCGTTTTCGGTCGAAACTAGCAAGATTCACGAGCATCGATTTTACAAGTCTTCGAAGAGTAGACGAGAGAAAGGTGTAAACTGTTTCTCTCAGAACTGCGCGAAAACTTGTATTCCAGCTCAAAACAAAGGATACATCGTTTTAGATCGAAACTAGCAAGATTCCCGAGCATCGATTTTACAAGTCCTCGAAGAGTAGACGAGAGAAAGGTGTAAACATTTTCTCTCAGAATTGCGCGAAAACTTGTATTCCACCTCAAAACAACGAGATACATCGTTTTAGATCGAAACTAGCAAGATTCACGAGCATCGATTTTACAAGTCTTTGAAGAGTACAGAGAGAAAGGTGTAAACTTTTTCTCTCAGAACTGTGCGAAAACTTGTATTCCGGCTCAAAACAACGGGATACATCGTTTTCGGTCGAAACTAGCAAGATTCACGAGCATCGATTTTACGTCTTCGAAGAGTAGACGAGAGAAAGGTGTAAACTGTTTCTCTCAGAACTGCGCGAAAACTTGTATTCCAGCTCAAAACAACGGGATACATTGTTTTAGATCGAAACTAGCAAGATTCACGAGCATCGATTTTACAAGTCGTCGAAGAGTAGAGAGAGAAAGGTGTAAACTTTTTCTCTCGGAATTGCGCAAAAATGTGTATTCCGGCTCAAAACAACGGGATACATTGTTTTAGATCGAAACTAGCAAGATTCACGAGCATCGATTTTACAAGTCTTTGAAGAGTACACGAGAGAAAGGTGTAAACTTTTTCTCTCAGAACTGTGCGAAAACTTGTATTCCGGCTCAAAACAACGGGATACATCGTTTTCGGTCGAAACTAGCAAGATTCACGAGCATCGATTTTACGTCTTCGAAGAGTAGACGAGAGAAAGGTGTAAACTGTTTCTCTCAGAACTGCGCGAAAACTTGTATTCCAGCTCAAAACAACGGATACATCGTTTTAGATCGAAACTAGCAAGATTCACGAGCATCGATTTTACAAGTCTTCGAAGAGTAGACGAGAGAAAGGTGTAAACTTTTTCTCACAGAACTGCACGAAAGAAAACTTGTATTCCGGCTCAAAACAACGGGATACATCGTTTTAGATCGAAACTAGCAAGATTCACGAGCATCGATTTTACAAGACCTCGAAGAGTACACGAGAGAACGGTGTAAACTTTTCCTCTCAGAACTGTGCGAAAACTTGTATTCCGGCTCAAAACAACGGGATACATCGTTTTAGATCGAAACTAGCATGATTCACGAGCATCGATTTTTGCAAGTCTTCGAAGAGTATACGAGAGAAAGAAAAAACTTTTTCTCTCAGAACTGCGAGAAAACTTGTATTCCGGCTCAAAACAACGGGATACATCGTTTTAGATAGAAACTAGCAAGATTCACGAGCATCGATATTACAAATCTTCGAAGAGTATACGAAAGAAAGGTGTAAACTTTTTCTCTCAGAACTGCGCGAAAACTTGTATTCCGGCTCAAAACAACGGGATACATCATTTTAGTTCGAAAGTAGCGAGATTTACGCACTTCAATTTTACAAGTAGTGGAAGAGTAGACGAGAGAGAGCTGAAAACTTTTTCTCTCAGAACTGCGCGAAGACTTGTATTCCGGCTCAAAACAACGGGATACATCGTTTTAGATCGAAACTAGCAAGATTCACGAGCATCGATTTTACAAGTCCTCGAAGAGTACACGAGAGAACGGTGTAAACTTTTTCTCTCAGAACTGTGCGAAAACTTGTATTCCGGCTCAAAACAACATGATACATCGTTTTAGATCGAAACTAGCAAGATTAACGAGCATCGATTTTACAAGTCTTCGAAGAGTATACGAGAGAAAGATAAAACTTTTTCTATCAGAACTGTGCGAAAACTTGTACTCCGGCTCAAAACAACGGGATACATCGTTTTAGATCGAAACTAGCAAGATTCACGAGCCTCGATTTTACAAGTCCTCGAAGAGTACACGAGAGAACGGTGTAAACTTTTTCTCTCAGAACTGTGCGAAAACTTGTATTCCGGCTCAAAACAACGGGATACATCGTTTTAGATCAAAACTAGCAAGATTCATGAGCATCGATTTTACAAGTCTTCGAAGAGTATACGAGAGAAAGATAAAACTTTTTCTCTCAGAACTGTGCGAAAACTTGTATTCCGGCTCAAAACAACGGGATACATCGTTTTAGATCGAAACTAGCAAGATTCACGAGCATCGATTTTACAAGACCTCGAAGAGTACACGAGAGAACGGTGTAAACTTTTTCTCTCAGAACTGTGCGAAAACTTGTATTCCGGCTCAAAACAACGGGATACATCGTTTTAGATCGAAACTAGCAAGATTCACGAGCATCAATTTTACAAGTCTTCGAAGAGTATACGAGAGAAAGATAAAACTTTTTCTCTCAGAACTGCGAAAAAACTTGTATTCCGGCTCAAAACAACGGGATACATCATTTTAGTTCGAAAGTAGCGAGATTTACGCACTTCAATTTTACAAGTCGTGGAAGAGTAGACGAGAGAGAGCTGAAAACGTTTTCTCTCAGAACTGCGCGAAGACTTGTATTCCGGCTAAAAAAACCGGGATACATCGTTTTAGATCGAAACTAGCAAGATTCACGAGCATCGATTTTACAAGTCGTCGAAGAGTACACGAGAGAAAGGTGTAAACTTTTTCTCTCAGAACTGCGCGAAAACATGTATACCGGCTCAAAAATACGGGATACATCGTTTTAGATCGAAACTAGCAAGATTCACGAGCATCGATTTCACATGTCCTCGAAGAGAAGACGATAGAAAGGTCTAAACCTTTTCTCTCAGAACTGCGCGAAAACTTGTATTCCGGCTCAAAACAACGGGATACATCGTTTTAGATCGAAACTAGCAAGATTCACGAGCATCGATTTTACAAGTTTTCGAAGAGTATACGAGAGAAAGGTGTAAACGTTTTCTCTCAGAACTGCGCGAAAACTTGTATTCCGGCTCAAAACAAAGGGATACATCGTTTTAGATCGAAACTAGCAAGATTCACGAGCATCGATTTTACAAGTCTTCGAAGAGTATACGAGAGAAAGATAAAACTTTTTCTCTCAGAAGTGTGCGAAAACTTGTATTCCGGCTCAAAACAACGGGATACATCGTTTTAGATCGAAACTAGCAAGATTCACGAGCATCGATTTTACAAGTCCTCGAAGAGTACACGAGAGAACGGTGTAAACGTTTTCTCTCAGAACTGTGCGAAAACTTGTATTCCGGCTCAAAACAACGGGATACATCGTTTTAGATCGAAACTAGCAAGATTCACGAGCATCGATTTTACAAGTCTTCGAAGAGTATACGAGAGAAAGATAAAACTTTTTCTCTCAGAACTGTGCGAAAACTTGTATTCCGGCTCAAAACAACGGGATACATCGTTTTAGATCGAAACTAGCAAGATTCACGAGCATCGATTTTACAAGTCCTCGAAGAGTACACGAGAGAACGGTGTAAACTTTTTCTCTCAGAACTGTGCGAAAACTTGTATTCCGGCTCAAAACAACATGATACATCGTTTTAGATCGAAACTAGCAAGATTCACGAGCATCGATTTTACAAGTCTTCGAAGAGTATACGAGAGAAAGATAAAACTTTTTCTCTCAGAACTGTGCGAAAACTTGTACTCCGGCTCAAAACAACGGGATACATCGTTTTAGATCGAAACTAGCAAGATTCACGAGCCTCGATTTTACAAGTCCTCGAAGAGTACACGAGAGAACGGTGTAAACTTTTTCTCTCAGAACTGTGCGAAAACTTGTATTCCGGCTCAAAACAACGGGATACATCGTTTTAGATCGAAACTAGCAAGATTCACGAGCATCGATTTTACAAGTCTTCGAAGAGTATACGAGAGAAAGATAAAACTTTTTCTCTCAGAACTGTGCGAAAACTTGTATTCCGGCTCAAAACAACGGGATACATCGTTTTAGATCGAAACTAGCAATATTCACGAGCATCGATTTTACAAGTCCTCGAAGAGTATACGAGAGAAAGATAAAACTTTTTCTCTCAGAACTGAGCGAAAACTTGTATTCCGGCTCCAAACAACGGGATACATCGTTTTAGATCGAAACTAGCAAGATTCACGAGCATCGATTTTACAAGTCCTCGAAGAGTACACGAGAGAACGGTGTAAACTTTTTCTCTCAGAACTGTGCGAAAACTTGTATTCCGGCTCAAAACAACGGGATACATCGTTTTAGATCAAAACTAGCAAGATTCATGAGCATCGATTTTACAAGTCTTCGAAGAGTATACGAGAGAAAGATAAAACTTTTTCTCTCAGAACTGTGCGAAAACTTGTATTCCGGCTCAAAACAACGGGATACATCGTTTTAGATCGAAACTAGCAAGATTCACGAGCATCGATTTTACAAGACCTCGAAGAGTACACGAGAGAACGGTGTAAACTTTTTCTCTCAGAACTGTGCGAAAACTTGTATTCCGGCTCAAAACAACGGGATACATCGTTTTAGATCGAAACTAGCAAGATTCACGAGCATCAATTTTACAAGTCTTCGAAGAGTATACGAGAGAAAGATAAAACTTTTTCTCTCAGAACTGCGAAAAAACTTGTATTCCGGCTCAAAACAACGGGATACATCATTTTAGTTCGAAAGTAGCGAGATTTACGCACTTCAATTTTACAAGTCGTGGAAGAGTAGACGAGAGAGAGCTGAAAACGTTTTCTCTCAGAACTGCGCGAAGACTTGTATTCCGGCTAAAAAAACCGGGATACATCGTTTTAGATCGAAACTAGCAAGATTCACGAGCATCGATTTTACAAGTCGTCGAAGAGTACACGAGAGAAAGGTGTAAACTTTTTCTCTCAGAACTGCGCGAAAACATGTATACCGGCTCAAAAATACGGGATACATCGTTTTAGATCGAAACTAGCAAGATTCACGAGCATCGATTTCACATGTCCTCGAAGAGAAGACGATAGAAAGGTCTAAACCTTTTCTCTCAGAACTGCGCGAAAACTTGTATTCCGGCTCAAAACAACGGGATACATCGTTTTAGATCGAAACTAGCAAGATTCACGAGCATCGATTTTACAAGTTTTCGAAGAGTATACGAGAGAAAGGTGTAAACGTTTTCTCTCAAAACTGCGCGAAAACTTGTATTCCGGCTCAAAACAAAGGGATACATCGTTTTAGATCGAAACTAGCAAGATTCACGAGCATCGATTTTACAAGTCTTCGAAGAGTATACGAGAGAAAGATAAAACTTTTTCTCTCAGAAGTGTGCGAAAACTTGTATTCCGGCTCAAAACAACGGGATACATCGTTTTAGATCGAAACTAGCAAGATTCACGAGCATCGATTTTACAAGTCCTCGAAGAGTACACGAGAGAACGGTGTAAACTTTTTCTCTCAGAACTGTGCGAAAACTTGTATTCCGGCTCAAAACAACGGGATACATCGTTTTAGATCGAAACTAGCAAGATTCACGAGCATCGATTTTACAAGTCTTCGAAGAGTATACGAGAGAAAGATAAAACTTTTTCTCTCAGAACTGTGCGAAAACTTGTATTCCGGCTCAAAACAACTGGATACATCGTTTTAGATCGAAACTAGCAAGATTCACGAGCATCGATTTTACAAGTCTTCGAAGAGTATACGAGAGAAAGATAAAACTTTTTCTCTCAGAACTGTGCGAAAACTTGTATTCCGGCTCAAAACAACGGGATACATCGTTTTAGATCGAAACTAGCAAGATTCACGAGCATCGATTTTACAAGACCTCGAAGAGTACACGAGAGAACGGTGTAAACTTTTTCTCTCAGAACTGTGCGAAAACTTGTATTCCGGCTCAAAACAACGGGATACATCGTTTTAGATCGAAACTAGCAAGATTCACGAGCATCAATTTTACAAGTCTTCGAAGAGTATACGAGAGAAAGATAAAACTTTTTCTCTCAGAACTGCGAAAAAACTTGTATTCCGGCTCAAAACAACGGGATACATCATTTTAGTTCGAAAGTAGCGAGATTTACGCACTTCAATTTTACAAGTCGTGGAAGAGTAGACGAGAGAGAGCTGAAAACGTTTTCTCTCAGAACTGCGCGAAGACTTGTATTCCGGCTAAAAAAACCGGGATACATCGTTTTAGATCGAAACTAGCAAGATTCACGAGCATCGATTTTACAAGTCGTCGAAGAGTACACGAGAGAAAGGTGTAAACTTTTTCTCTGAGAACTGCGCGAAAACATGTATACCGGCTCAAAAATACGGGATACATCGTTTTAGATCGAAACTAGCAAGATTCACGAGCATCGATTTCACATGTCCTCGAAGAGAAGACGATAGAAAGGTCTAAACTTTTTCTCTCAGAACTGCGCGAAAACTTGTATTCCGGCTCAAAACAACGGGATACATCGTTTTAGATCGAAACTAGCAAGATTCACGAGCATCAATTTTACAAGTTTTCGAAGAGTATACGAGAGAAAGGTGTAAACGTTTTCTCTCAAAACTGCGCGAAAACTTGTATTCCGGCTCAAAACAAAGGGATACATCGTTTTAGATCGAAACTAGCAAGATTCACGAGCATCGATTTTACAAGTCTTCGAAGAGTATACGAGAGAAAGATAAAACTTTTTCTCTCAGAAGTGTGCGAAAACTTGTATTCCGGCTCAAAACAACGGGATACATCGTTTTAGATCGAAACTAGCAAGATTCACGAGCATCGATTTTACAAGTCCTCGAAGAGTACACGAGAGAACGGTGTAAACTTTTTCTCTCAGAACTGTGCGAAAAATTGTATTCCGGCTCAAAACAACGGGATACATCGTTTTAGATCGAAACTAGCAAGATTCACGAGCATCGATTTTACAAGTCTTCGAAGAGTATACGAGAGAAAGATAAAACTTTTTCTCTCAGAACTGTGCGAAAACTTGTATTCCGGCTCAAAACAACTGGATACATCGTTTTAGATCGAAACTAGCAAGATTCACGAGCATCGATTTTACAAGTCTTCGAAGAGTATACGAGAGAAAGATAAAACTTTTTCTCTCAGAACTGTGCGAAAACTTGTATTCCGGCTCAAAACAACGGGATACATCGTTTTAGATCGAAACTAGCAAGATTCACGAGCATCGATTTTACAAGTCCTCGAAGAGTATACGAGAGAAAAATAAAACTTTTTCTCTCAGAACTGTGCGAAAACTTGTATTCCGGCTCAAAACAACGGGATACATCGTTTTAGATCGAAACTAGCAAGATTCACGAGCATCGATTTTACAAGTCCTCGAAGAGTACACGAGAGAACGGTGTAAACTTTTTCTCTCAGAACTGTGCGAAAACTTGTATTCCGGCTCAAAACAACGGGATACATCGTTTTAGATCGAAACTAGCAAGATTCACGAGCATCGATTTTACAAGACCTCGAAGAGTACACGAGAGAACGGTGTAAACTTTTTCTCTCAGAACTATGCGAAAACTTGTATTCCGACTCAAAACAACGGGATACATCGTTTTAGATCGAAACTAGCAAGATTCGCGAGCATCGATTTTACAAGTCTTCGAAGAGTATACGAGAGAAAAATAAAACTTTTTCTCTCAGAACTGTGCGAAAACTTGTATTCCGGCTCAAAACAACGGGATACATCGTTTTAGATCGAAACTAGCAAGATTCACGAGCATCGATTTTACAAGTCCTCGAAGAGTACACGAGAGAACGGTGTAAACTTTTTCTCTCAGAACTGTGCGAAAACTTGTATTCCGGCTCAAAACAACGGGATACATCGTTTTAGATCGAAACTAGCAAGATTCACGAGCATCGATTTTACAAGACCTCGAAGAGTACACGAGAGAACGGTGTAAACTTTTTCTCTCAGAACTGTGCGAAAACTTGTATTCCGGCTCAAAACAACGGGATACATCGTTTTAGATTGAAACTAGCAAGATTCACGAGCATCGATTTTACAAGTCTTCGAAGAGTATACGAGAGAAAGATAAAACTTTTTCTCTCAGAACTGCGAGAAAACTTGTATTCCGGCTCAAAACAACGGGATACATCGTTTTAGATAGAAACTAGCAAGATTCACGAGCATCGATATTGCAAGTCTTCGAAGAGTATACGAAAGAAAGGTGTAAACTTTTTCTCTCAGAACTGCGCGAAAACTTGTATTCCGGCTCAAAACAACGGGATACATCATTTTAGTTCGAAAGTAGCGAGATTTACGCACTTCAATTTTACAAGTCGTTGAAGAGTAGACGAGAGAGAGCTGAAAACTTTTTCTCTCAGAACTGCGCGAAGACTTGTATTCCGGCTCAAAACAACGGGATACATCGTTTTAGATCGAAACTAGCAAGATTCACGAGCATCGATTTTACAAGTCTTCGAAGAGTATACGAGAGAAAGATAAAACTTTTTCTCTCAGAACTGTGCGAAAACTTGTATTCCGGCTCAAAACAACGGGATACATCGTTTTAGATCGAAACTAGCAAGATTCACGAGCATCGATTTTACAAGACCTCGAAGAGTACTCGAGAGAACGGTGTAAACTTTTTCTCTCAGAACTGTGCGAAAACTTGTATTCCGGCTCAAAACAACGGGATACATCGTTTTAGATCGAAACTAGCAAGATTCACGAGCATCGATTTTACAAGTCTTCGAAGAGTATACGAAAGATAAAACTTTTTCTCTCAGAACTGCGAGAAAACTTGTATTCCGGCTCAAAACAACGGGATACATCGTTTTAGATAGAAACTAGCAAGATTCACGAGCATCGATATTACAAGTCTTCGAAGAGTATACGAAAGAAAGGTGTAAACTTTTTCTCTCAGAACTGCGCGAAAACTTGTATTCCGGCTCAAAACAACGGCATACATCATTTTAGTTCCAAAGTAGCGAGATTCACGAGCATCGATATTACAAGTCTTCGAAGAGTATACGAAAGAAAGGTGTAAACTTTTTCTCTCAGAACTGCGCGAAAACTTGTATTCCGGCTCAAAACAACGGGATACATCATTTTAGTTCGAAAGTAGCGAGATTTACGCACTTCAATTTTACAAGTCGTGGAAGAGTAGACGAGAGAGAGCTGAAAACTTTTTCTCTCAGAACTGCGCGAAGACTTGTTCTCCGGCTAAAAAAACAGGGATACATCGTTTTAGATCGAAACTAGCAAGATTCACGAGCATCGATTTTACAAGTCGTCGAAGAGTACACGAGAGAAAGGTGTAAACTTTTTCTCTCAGAACCGCGCGAAAACATGTATACCGGCTCAAAAATACGGGATACATCGTTTTAGATCGAAACTAGCAAGATTCACGAGCATCGATTTCACAAGTCCTCGAAGAGAAGACGATAGAAAGGTGTAAACCTTTTCTCTCAGAACTGCGCGAAAACTTGTATTCCGGCTCAAAACAACGGGATACATCGTTTTAGATCAAAACTAGCAAGATTCACGAGCATCGATTTTACAAGTTTTCGAAGAGTATACGAGAGAAAGGTGTAAACGTTTTCTCTCAGAACTGCGCGAAAACTTGTATTCCGGCTCAAAACAAAGGGATACATCGTTTTAGATCGAAACTAGCAAGATTCACGAGCATCGATTTTACAAGTCTTCGAAGAGTATACGAGAGAAAGATAAAACTTTTTCTCTCAGAACTGTGCGAAAACTTGTATTCCGGCTCAAAACAACGGGATACATCGTTTTAGATCGAAACTAGCAAGATTCACGAGCATCGATTTTACAAGTTCTCGAAGAGTACACGAGAGAACGGTGTAAACTTTTTCTCTCAGAACTGTGCGAAAACTTGTATTCCGGCTCAAAACAACGGGATACATCGTTTTAGATCGAAACTAGCAAGATTCACGAGCATCGATTTTACAAGTCTTCGAAGAGTATACGAGAGAAAGATAAAACTTTTTCTCTCAGAACTGTGCGAAAACTTGTATTCCGGCTCAAAACAACGGGATACATCGTTTTAGATCGAAACTAGCAAGATTCACGAGCATCGATTTTACAAGTCTTCGAAGAGTATACGAGAGAAAGATAAAACTTTTTCTCTCAGAACTGTGCGAAAACTTGTATTCCGGCTCAAAACAACGGGATACACCGTTTTAGATCGAAACTAGCAAGATTCACGAGCATCGATTTTACAAGTCCTCGAAGAGTACACGAGAGAACGGTGTAAACTTTTTCTCTCAGAACTATGCGAAAACTTGTATTCCGACTCAAAACAACGGGATACATCGTTTTAGATCGAAAGTAGCGAGATTTACGCACTTCAATTTTACAAGTCGTGGAAGAGTAGACGAGAGAGAGCTGAAAACTTTTTCTCTCAGAACTGCGCGAAGACTTGTATTCCGGCTAAAAAATACGAGATACATCGTTTTAGATCGAAACTAGCAAGATTCACGAGCATCGATTTCACATGTCCTCGAAGAGAAGACGATAGAAAGGTCTAAACCTTTTCTCTCAGAACTGCGCGAAAACTTGTATTCCGGCTCAAAACAACGGGATACATCGTTTTAGATCGAAACTAGCAAGATTCACGAGCATCGATTTTACAAGTTTTCGAAGAGTATACGAGAGAAAGGTGTAAACGTTTTCTCTCAGAACTGCGCGAAAACTTGTATTCCGGCTCAAAACAAAGGGATACATCGTTTTAGATCGAAACTAGCAAGATTCACGAGCATCGATTTTACAAGTCTTCGAAGAGTATACGAGAGAAAGATAAAACTTTTTCTCTCAGAAGTGTGCGAAAACTTGTATTCCGGCTCAAAACAACGGGATACATCGTTTTAGATCGAAACTAGCAAGATTCACGAGCATCGATTTTACAAGTCCTCGAAGAGTACACGAGAGAACGGTGTAAACTTTTTCTCTCAGAACTGTGCGAAAACTTGTATTCCGGCTCAAAACAACGGGATACATCGTTTTAGATCGAAACTAGCAAGATTCACGAGCATCGATTTTACAAGTCTTCGAAGAGTATACGAGAGAAAGATAAAACTTTTTCTCTCAGAACTGTGCGAAAACTTGTATTCCGGCTCAAAACAACTGGATACATCGTTTTAGATCGAAACTAGCAAGATTCACGAGCATCGATTTTACAAGTCTTCGAAGAGTATACGAGAGAAAGATAAAACTTTTTCTCTCAGAACTGTGCGAAAACTTGTATTCCGGCTCAAAACAACGGGATACATCGTTTTAGATCGAAACTAGCAAGATTCACGAGCATCGATTTTACAAGTCCTCGAAGAGTACACGAGAGAACGGTGTAAACTTTTTCTCTCAGAACTATGCGAAAACTTGTATTCCGACTCAAAACAACGGGATACATCGTTTTAGATCGAAACTAGCAAGATTCGCGAGCATCGATTTTACAAGTCTTCGAAGAGTATACGAGAGAAAAATAAAACTTTTTCTCTCAGAACTGTGCGAAAACTTGTATTCCGGCTCAAAACAACGGGATACATCGTTTTAGATCGAAACTAGCAAGATTCACGAGCATCGATTTTACAAGTCCTCGAAGAGTACACGAGAGAACGGTGTAAACTTTTTCTCTCAGAACTGTGCGAAAACTTGTATTCCGGCTCAAAACAACGGGATACATCGTTTTAGATCGAAACTAGCAAGATTCACGAGCATCGATTTTACAAGACCTCGAAGAGTACACGAGAGAACGGTGTAAACTTTTTCTCTCAGAACTGTGCGAAAACTTGTATTCCGGCTCAAAACAACGGGATACATCGTTTTAGATTGAAACTAGCAAGATTCACGAGCATCGATTTTACAAGTCTTCGAAGAGTATACGAGAGAAAGATAAAACTTTTTCTCTCAGAACTGCGAGAAAACTTGTATTCCGGCTCAAAACAACGGGATACATCATTTTAGTTCCAAAGTAGCGAGATTCACGAGCATCGATATTACAAGTCTTCGAAGAGTATACGAAAGAAAGGTGTAAACTTTTTCTCTCAGAACTGCGCGAAAACTTGTATTCCGGCTCAAAACAACGGGATACATCATTTTAGTTCGAAAGTAGCGAGATTTACGCACTTCAATTTTACAAGTCGTGGAAGAGTAGACGAGAGAGAGCTGAAAACTTTTTCTCTCAGAACTGCGCGAAGACTTGTATTCCGGCTAAAAAAACCGGGATACATCGTTTTAGATCGAAACTAGCAAGATTCACGAGCATCGATTTTACAAGTCGTCGAAGAGTACACGAGAGAAAGGTGTAAACTTTTTCTCTCAGAACCGCGCGAAAACATGTATACCGGCTCAAAAATACGGGATACATCGTTTTAGATCGAAACTAGCAAGATTCACGAGCATCGATTTCACAAGTCCTCGAAGAGAAGACGATAGAAAGGTGTAAACCTTTTCTCTCAGAACTGCGCGAAAACTTGTATTCCGGCTCAAAACAACGGGATACATCGTTTTAGATCAAAACTAGCAAGATTCACGAGCATCGATTTTACAAGTTTTCGAAGAGTATACGAGAGAAAGGTGTAAACGTTTTCTCTCAGAACTGCGCGAAAACTTGTATTCCGGCTCAAAACAAAGGGATACATCGTTTTAGATCGAAACTAGCAAGATTCACGAGCATCGATTTTACAAGTCTTCGAAGAGTATACGAGAGAAAGATAAAACTTTTTCTCTCAGAACTGTGCGAAAACTTGTATTCCGGCTCAAAACAACGGGATACATCGTTTTAGATCGAAACTAGCAAGATTCACGAGCATCGATTTTACAAGTTCTCGAAGAGTACACGAGAGAACGGTGTAAACTTTTTCTCTCAGAACTGTGCGAAAACTTGTATTCCGGCTCAAAACAACGGGATACATCGTTTTAGATCGAAACTAGCAAGATTCACGAGCATCGATTTTACAAGTCTTCGAAGAGTATACGAGAGAAAGATAAAACTTTTTCTCTCAGAACTGTGCGAAAACTTGTATTCCGGCTCAAAACAACGGGATACACCGTTTTAGATCGAAACTAGCAAGATTCACGAGCATCGATTTTACAAGTCCTCGAAGAGTACACGAGAGAACGGTGTAAACTTTTTCTCTCAGAACTGTGGGAAAACTTGTATTCCGGCTCAAAACAACGGGATACATCGTTTTAGATAGAAACTAGCAAGATTCACGAGCATCGATATTACAAGTCTTCGAAGAGTATACGAAAGAAAGGTGTAAACTTTTTCTCTCAGAACTGCGCGAAAACTTGTATTCCGGCTCAAAACAACGGGATACATCATTTTAGTTCGAAAGTAGCCAGATTTACGCACTTCAATTTTACAAGTCGTGGAAGAGTAGACGAGAGAGAGCTGAAAACTTTTTCTCTCAGAACTGCGCGAAGACTTGTATTCCGGCTAAAAAAACCGGGATACATCGTTTTAGATCGAAACTAGCAAGATTCAAGAGCATCGATTTTACAAGTCGTCGAAGAGTACACGAGAGAAAGGTGTAAACGTTTTCTCTCAGAACTGCGCGAAAACATGTACACCGGTTCAAAAATACGGGACACATCGTTTTAGATCGAAACTAGCAAGATTCACGAGCATCGATTTCACAAGTCCTCGAAGAGAAGACGATAGAAAGCTGTAAACCTTTTCTCTCAGAACTGCGCGAAAACTTGTATTCCGGCTCAAAACAACGGGATACATCGTTTTAGATCGAAACTAGCAAGATTCACGAGCATCGATTTTACAAGTCTTCGAAGAGTATACGAGAGAAAGATAAAACTTTTTCTCTCAGAACTGTGCTAAAACTTGTATTCCGGCTCAAAACAACGGGATACATCGTTTTAGATCGAAACTAGCAAGATTCACGAGCATCGATTTTACAAGACCTCGAAGAGTACTCGAGAGAACGGTGTAAACTTTTTCTCTCAGAACTGTGCGAAAACTTGTATTCCGGCTCAAAACAACGGGATACATCGTTTTAGATCGAAACTAGCAAGATTCACGAGCATCGATTTTACAAGTCTTCGAAGAGTATACGAAAGATAAAACTTTTTCTCTCAGAACTGCGAGAAAACTTGTATTCCGGCTCAAAACAACGGGATACATCGTTTTAGATAGAAACTAGCAAGATTCACGAGCATCGATATTACAAGTCTTCGAAGAGTATACGAAAGAAAGGTGTAAACTTTTTCTCTCAGAACTGCGCGAAAACTTGTATTCCGGCTCAAAACAACGGGATACATCATTTTAGTTCGAAAGTAGCGAGATTTACGCACTTCAATTTTACAAGTCGTGGAAGAGTAGACGAGAGAGAGCTGAAAACTTTTTCTCTCAGAACTGCGCGAAGACTTGTATTCCGGCTCAAAACAACGGGATACATCGTTTTAGATCGAAACTAGCAAGATTCACGAGCATCAATTTTACAAGTCTTCGAAGAGTATACGAGAGAAAGATAAAACTTTTTCTCTCAGAACTGTGCGAAAACTTGTATTCCGGCTCAAAACAACGGGATACATCGTTTTAGATCGAAACTAGCAAGATTCACGAGCATCGATTTTACAAGACCTCGAAGAGTACTCGAGAGAACGGTGTAAACTTTTTCTCTCAGAACTGTGCGAAAACTTGTATTCCGGCTCAAAACAACGGGATACATCGTTTTAGATCGAAACTAGCAAGATTCACGAGCATCGATTTTACAAGTCTTCGAAGAGTATACGAAAGATAAAACTTTTTCTCTCAGAACTGCGAGAAAACTTGTATTCCGGCTCAAAACAACGGGATACATCGTTTTAGATAGAAACTAGCAAGATTCACGAGCATCGATATTACAAGTCTTCGAAGAGTATACGAAAGAAAGGTGTAAACTTTTTCTCTCAGAACTGCGCGAAAACTTGTATTCCGGCTCAAAACAACGGGATACATCATTTTAGTTCCAAAGTAGCGAGATTCACGAGCATCGATATTACAAGTCTTCGAAGAGTATACGAAAGAAAGGTGTAAACTTTTTCTCTCAGAACTGCGCGAAAACTTGTATTCCGGCTCAAAACAACGGGATACATCATTTTAGTTCGAAAGTAGCGAGATTTACGCACTTCAATTTTACAAGTCGTGGAAGAGTAGACGAGAGAGAGCTGAAAACTTTTTCTCTCAGAACTGCGCGAAGACTTGTATTCCGGCTAAAAAAACCGGGATACATCGTTTTAGATCGAAACTAGCAAGATTCACGAGCATCGATTTTACAAGTCGTCGAAGAGTACACGAGAGAAAGGTGTAAACTTTTTCTCTCAGAACCGCGCGAAAACATGTATACCGGCTCAAAAATACGCGATACATCGTTTTAGATCGAAACTAGCAAGATTCACGAGCATCGATTTCACAAGTCCTCGAAGAGAAGACGATAGAAAGGTGTAAACCTTTTCTCTCAGAACTGCGCGAAAACTTGTATTCCGGCTCAAAACAACGGGATACATCGTTTTAGATCAAAACTAGCAAGATTCACGAGCATCGATTTTACAAGTTTTCGAAGAGTATACGAGAGAAAGGTGTAAACGTTTTCTCTCAGAACTGCGCGAAAACTTGTATTCCGGCTCAAAACAAAGGGATACATCGTTTTAGATCGAAACTAGCAAGATTCACGAGCATCGATTTTACAAGTCCTCGAAGAGTACACGAGAGAACGGTGTAAACTTTTTCTCTCAGAACTGTGCGAAAACTTGTATTCCGGCTCAAAACAACGGGATACATCGTTTTAGATCGAAACTAGCAAGATTCACGAGCATCGATTTTACAAGTCTTCGAAGAGTATAGAGAGAAAGATAAAACTTTTTCTCTCAGAACTGTGCGAAAACTTGTATTCCGGCTCAAAACAACGGGATACATCGTTTTAGATCGAAACTAGCAAGATTCACGAGCATCGATTTTACAAGTCTTCGAAGAGTATACGAGAGAAAGATAAAACTTTTTCTCTGAGAGCTGTGCGAAAACTTGTATTCCGGCTCAAAACAACGGGATACATCGTTTTAGATCAAAACTAGCAAGATTCACGAGCATCGATTTTACAAGTCTTCGAAGAGTATACGAGAGAAAGATAAAACTTTTTCTCTGAGAGCTGTGCGAAAACTTGTATTCCGGCTCAAAACAACGGGATACATCGTTTTAGATCGAAACTAGCAAGATTCACGAGCATCGATTTTACAAGTCTTCGAAGAGTATACGAGAGAAAGATAAAACTTTTTCTCTGAGAGCTGTGCGAAAACTTGTATTCCGGCTCAAAACAACGGGATACATCGTTTTAGATCGAAACTAGCAAGATTCACGAGCATCGATTTTACAAGTCGTGGAAGAGTAGACGAGAGAGAGCTGAAAACTTTTTCTCTCAGAACTGCGCGAAGACTTGTATTCCGGCTAAAAAAACCGGGATACATCGTTTTAGATCGAAACTAGCAAGATTCAAGAGCATCGATTTTACAAGTCGTCGAAGAGTACACGAGAGAAAGGTGTAAACGTTTTCTCTCAGAACTGCGCGAAAACATGTACACCGGTTCAAAAATACGGGACACATCGTTTTAGATCGAAACTAGCAAGATTCACGAGCATCGATTTCACAAGTCCTCGAAGAGAAGACGATAGAAAGGTGTAAACCTTTTCTCTCAGAACTGCGCGAAAACTTGTATTCCGGCTCAAAACAACGGGATACATCGTTTTAGATCGAAACTAGCAAGATTCACGAGCATCGATTTTACAAGTCTTCGAAGAGTATACGAGAGAAAGATAAAACTTTTTCTCTCAGAACTGTGCTAAAACTTGTATTCCGGCTCAAAACAACGGGATACATCGTTTTAGATCGAAACTAGCAAGATTCACGAGCATCGATTTTACAAGACCTCGAAGAGTACTCGAGAGAACGGTGTAAACTTTTTCTCTCAGAACTGTGCGAAAACTTGTATTCCGGCTCAAAACAACGGGATACATCGTTTTAGATCGAAACTAGCAAGATTCACGAGCATCGATTTTACAAGTCTTCGAAGAGTATACGAAAGATAAAACTTTTTCTCTCAGAACTGCGAGAAAACTTGTATTCCGGCTCAAAACAACGGGATACATCGTTTTAGATAGAAACTAGCAAGATTCACGAGCATCGATATTACAAGTCTTCGAAGAGTATACGAAAGAAAGGTGTAAACTTTTTCTCTCAGAACTGCGCGAAAACTTGTATTCCGGCTCAAAACAACGGGATACATCATTTTAGTTCGAAAGTAGCGAGATTTACGCACTTCAATTTTACAAGTCGTGGAAGAGTAGACGAGAGAGAGCTGAAAACTTTTTCTCTCAGAACTGCGCGAAGACTTGTATTCCGGCTCAAAACAACGGGATACATCGTTTTAGATCGAAACTAGCAAGATTCACGAGCATCAATTTTACAAGTCTTCGAAGAGTATACGAGAGAAAGATAAAACTTTTTCTCTCAGAACTGTGCGAAAACTTGTATTCCGGCTCAAAACAACGGGATACATCGTTTTAGATCGAAACTAGCAAGATTCACGAGCATCGATTTTACAAGACCTCGAAGAGTACTCGAGAGAACGGTGTAAACTTTTTCTCTCAGAACTGTGCGAAAACTTGTATTCCGGCTCAAAACAACGGGATACATCGTTTTAGATCGAAACTAGCAAGATTCACGAGCATCGATTTTACAAGTCTTCGAAGAGTATACGAAAGATAAAACTTTTTCTCTCAGAACTGCGAGAAAACTTGTATTCCGGCTCAAAACAACGGGATACATCGTTTTAGATAGAAACTAGCAAGATTCACGAGCATCGATATTACAAGTCTTCGAAGAGTATACGAAAGAAAGGTGTAAACTTTTTCTCTCAGAACTGCGCGAAAACTTGTATTCCGGCTCAAAACAACGGGATACATCATTTTAGTTCCAAAGTAGCGAGATTCACGAGCATCGATATTACAAGTCTTCGAAGAGTATACGAAAGAAAGGTGTAAACTTTTTCTCTCAGAACTGCGCGAAAACTTGTATTCCGGCTCAAAACAACGGGATACATCATTTTAGTTCGAAAGTAGCGAGATTTACGCACTTCAATTTTACAAGTCGTGGAAGAGTAGACGAGAGAGAGCTGAAAACTTTTTCTCTCAGAACTGCGCGAAGACTTGTATTCCGGCTAAAAAAACCGGGATACATCGTTTTAGATCGAAACTAGCAAGATTCACGAGCATCGATTTTACAAGTCGTCGAAGAGTACACGAGAGAAAGGTGTAAACTTTTTCTCTCAGAACCGCGCGAAAACATGTATACCGGCTCAAAAATACGCGATACATCGTTTTAGATCGAAACTAGCAAGATTCACGAGCATCGATTTCACAAGTCCTCGAAGAGAAGACGATAGAAAGGTGTAAACCTTTTCTCTCAGAACTGCGCGAAAACTTGTATTCCGGCTCAAAACAACGGGATACATCGTTTTAGATCAAAACTAGCAAGATTCACGAGCATCGATTTTACAAGTTTTCGAAGAGTATACGAGAGAAAGGTGTAAACGTTTTCTCTCAGAACTGCGCGAAAACTTGTATTCCGGCTCAAAACAAAGGGATACATCGTTTTAGATCGAAACTAGCAAGATTCACGAGCATCGATTTTACAAGTCCTCGAAGAGTACACGAGAGAACGGTGTAAACTTTTTCTCTCAGAACTGTGCGAAAACTTGTATTCCGGCTCAAAACAACGGGATACATCGTTTTAGATCGAAACTAGCAAGATTCACGAGCATCGATTTTACAAGTCTTCGAAGAGTATAGAGAGAAAGATAAAACTTTTTCTCTCAGAACTGTGCGAAAACTTGTATTCCGGCTCAAAACAACGGGATACATCGTTTTAGATCGAAACTAGCAAGATTCACGAGCATCGATTTTACAAGTCTTCGAAGAGTATACGAGAGAAAGATAAAACTTTTTCTCTGAGAGCTGTGCGAAAACTTGTATTCCGGCTCAAAACAACGGGATACATCGTTTTAGATCGAAACTAGCAAGATTCACGAGCATCGATTTTACAAGTCTTCGAAGAGTATACGAGAGAAAGATAAAACTTTTTCTCTGAGAGCTGTGCGAAAACTTGTATTCCGGCTCAAAACAACGGGATACATCGTTTTAGATCGAAACTAGCAAGATTCACGAGCATCGATTTTACAAGTCTTCGAAGAGTATACGAGAGAAAGATAAAACTTTTTCTCTGAGAGCTGTGCGAAAACTTGTATTCCGGCTCAAAACAACGGGATACATCGTTTTAGATCGAAACTAGCAAGATTCACGAGCATCGATTTTACAAGTCTTCGAAGAGTATACGAGAGAAAGATAAAACTTTTTCTCTGAGAGCTGTGCGAAAACTTGTATTCCGGCTCAAAACAACGGGATACATCATTTTAGTTCGAAAGTAGCCAGATTTACGCACTTCAATTTTACAAGTCGTGGAAGAGTAGACGAGAGAGAGCTGAAAACTTTTTCTCTCAGAACTGCGCGAAGACTTGTATTCCGGCTAAAAAAACCGGGATACATCGTTTTAGATCGAAACTAGCAAGATTCAAGAGCATCGATTTTACAAGTCGTCGAAGAGTACACGAGAGAAAGGTGTAAACGTTTTCTCTCAGAACTGCGCGAAAACATGTACACCGGTTCAAAAATACGGGACACATCGTTTTAGATCGAAACTAGCAAGATTCACGAGCATCGATTTCACAAGTCCTCGAAGAGAAGACGATAGAAAGGTGTAAACCTTTTCTCTCAGAACTGCGCGAAAACTTGTATTCCGGCTCAAAACAACGGGATACATCGTTTTAGAACGAAACTAGCAAGATTCACGAGCATCGATTTTACAAGTCTTCGAAGAGTATACGAGAGAAAGATAAAACTTTTTCTCTCAGAACTGTGCGAAAACTTGTATTCCGGCTCAAAACAACGGGATACATCGTTTTAGATCGAAACTAGCAAGATTCACGAGCATCGATTTTACAAGACCTCGAAGAGTACTCGAGGGAACGGTGTAAACTTTTTCTCTCAGAACTGTGCGAAAACTTGTATTCCGGCTCAAAACAACGGGATACATCGTTTTAGATCGAAACTAGCAAGATTCACGAGCATCGATTTTACAAGTCTTCGAAGAGTATACGAAAGATAAAACTTTTTCTCTCAGAACTGCGAGAAAACTTGTATTCCGGCTCAAAACAACGGGATACATCGTTTTAGATAGAAACTAGCAAGATTCACGAGCATCGATATTACAAGTCTTCGAAGAGTATACGAAAGAAAGGTGTAAACTTTTTCTCTCAGAACTGCGCGAAAACTTGTATTCCGGCTCAAAACAACGGGATACATCATTTTAGTTCGAAAGTAGCGAGATTTACGCACTTCAATTTTACAAGTCGTGGAAGAGTAGACGAGAGAGAGCTGAAAACTTTTTCTCTCAGAACTGCGCGAAGACTTGTATTCCGGCTCAAAACAACGGGATACATCGTTTTAGATCGAAACTAGCAAGATTCACGAGCATCAATTTTACAAGTCTTCGAAGAGTATACGAGAGAAAGATAAAACTTTTTCTCTCAGAACTGTGCGAAAACTTGTATTCCGGCTCAAAACAACGGGATACATCGTTTTAGATCGAAACTAGCAAGATTCACGAGCATCGATTTTACAAGACCTCGAAGAGTACTCGAGAGAACGGTGTAAACTTTTTCTCTCAGAACTGTGCGAAAACTTGTATTCCGGCTCAAAACAACGGGATACATCGTTTTAGATCGAAACTAGCAAGATTCACGAGCATCGATTTTACAAGTCTTCGAAGAGTATACGAAAGATAAAACTTTTTCTCTCAGAACTGCGAGAAAACTTGTATTCCGGCTCAAAACAACGGGATACATCGTTTTAGATAGAAACTAGCAAGATTCACGAGCATCGATATTACAAGTCTTCGAAGAGTATACGAAAGAAAGGTGTAAACTTTTTCTCTCAGAACTGCGCGAAAACTTGTATTCCGGCTCAAAACAACGGGATACATCATTTTAGTTCCAAAGTAGCGAGATTCACGAGCATCGATATTACAAGTCTTCGAAGAGTATACGAAAGAAAGGTGTAAACTTTTTCTCTCAGAACTGCGCGAAAACTTGTATTCCGGCTCAAAACAACGGGATACATCATTTTAGTTCGAAAGTAGCGAGATTTACGCACTTCAATTTTACAAGTCGTGGAAGAGTAGACGAGAGAGAGCTGAAAACTTTTTCTCTCAGAACTGCGCGAAGACTTGTATTCCGGCTAAAAAAACCGGGATACATCGTTTTAGATCGAAACTAGCAAGATTCACGAGCATCGATTTTACAAGTCGTCGAAGAGTACACGAGAGAAAGGTGTAAACTTTTTCTCTCAGAACCGCGCGAAAACATGTATACCGGCTCAAAAATACGGGATACATCGTTTTAGATCGAAACTAGCAAGATTCACGAGCATCGATTTCACAAGTCCTCGAAGAGAAGACGATAGAAAGGTGTAAACCTTTTCTCTCAGAACTGCGCGAAAACTTGTATTCCGGCTCAAAACAACGGGATACATCGTTTTAGATCAAAACTAGCAAGATTCACGAGCATCGATTTTACAAGTTTTCGAAGAGTATACGAGAGAAAGGTGTAAACGTTTTCTCTCAGAACTGCGCGAAAACTTGTATTCCGGCTCAAAACAAAGGGATACATCGTTTTAGATCGAAACTAGCAAGATTCACGAGCATCGATTTTACAAGTCCTCGAAGAGTACACGAGAGAACGGTGTAAACTTTTTCTCTCAGAACTGTGCGAAAACTTGTATTCCGGCTCAAAACAACGGGATACATCGTTTTAGATCGAAACTAGCAAGATTCACGAGCATCGATTTTACAAGTCTTCGAAGAGTATAGAGAGAAAGATAAAACTTTTTCTCTCAGAACTGTGCGAAAACTTGTATTCCGGCTCAAAACAACGGGATACATCGTTTTAGATCGAAACTAGCAAGATTCACGAGCATCGATTTTACAAGTCTTCGAAGAGTATACGAGAGAAAGATAAAACTTTTTCTCTGAGAGCTGTGCGAAAACTTGTATTCCGGCTCAAAACAACGGGATACATCGTTTTAGATCGAAACTAGCAAGATTCACGAGCATCGATTTTACAAGTCTTCGAAGAGTATACGAGAGAAAGATAAAACTTTTTCTCTGAGAGCTGTGCGAAAACTTGTATTCCGGCTCAAAACAACGGGATACATCGTTTTAGATCGAAACTAGCAAGATTCACGAGCATCGATTTTACAAGTCTTCGAAGAGTATACGAGAGAAAGATAAAACTTTTTCTCTGAGAGCTGTGCGAAAACTTGTATTCCGGCTCAAAACAACGGGATACATCGTTTTAGATCGAAACTAGCAAGATTCACGAGCATCGATTTTACAAGTCTTCGAAGAGTATACGAGAGAAAGATAAAACTTTTTCTCTGAGAGCTGTGCGAAAACTTGTATTCCGGCTCAAAACAACGGGATACATCGTTTTAGATCGAAACTAGCAAGATTCACGAGCATCGATTTTACAAGTCTTCGAAGAGTATACGAGAGAAAGATAAAACTTTTTCTCTGAGAACTGTGCGAAAACTTGTATTCCGGCTCAAAACAACGGGATACATCGTTTTAGATCGAAACTAGCAAGATTCACGAGCATCGATTTTACAAGTCTTCGAAGAGTATACGAGAGAAAGATAAAACTTTTTCTCTGAGAAACTGTGCGAAAACTTGTATTCCGGCTCAAAACAACGGGATACATCGTTTTAGATCGAAACTAGCAAGATTCACGAGCATCGATTTTACAAGTCCTCGAAGAGTACACGAGAGAACGGTGTAAACTTTTTCTCTCAGAACTATGCGAAAACTTGTATTCCGGCTCAAAACAACGGGATACATCGTTTTAGATCGAAACTAGCAAGATTCACGAGCATCGATTTTACAAGTCTTCGAAGAGTATACGAGAGAAAGATAAAACTTTTTCTCTCAGAACTGTGCGAAAACTTGTATTCCGGCTCAAAACAACGGGATACATCGTTTTAGATCGAAACTAGCAAGATTCACGAGCATCGATTTTACAAGTCTTCGAAGAGTATACGAGAGAAAGATAAAACTTTTTCTCTCAGAACTGTGCGAAAACTTGTATTCCGGCTCAAAACAACGGGATACATCGTTTTAGATCGAAACTAGCAAGATTCACGAGCATCGATTTTACAAGTCCTCGAAGAGTACACGAGAGAACGGTGTTAACTTTTTCTCTCAGAACTGTGCGAAAACTTGTATTCCGGCTCAAAACAACGGGATACATTGTTTTAGATCGAAACTAGCAAGATTCACGAGCATCGATTTTACAAGTCTTCGAAGAGTATACGAGAGAAAGATAAAACTTTTTCTCTGAGAGCTGTGCGAAAACTTGTATTCCGGCTCAAAACAACGGGATACATCGTTTTAGATCGAAACTAGCAATATTCACGAGCATCGATTTTACAAGTCGTCGAAGAGTACACGAGAGAAAGGTGTAAACTTTTTCTCTCAGAACCGCGCGAAAACATGTATACCGGCTCAAAAATACGGGATACATCGTTTTAGATCGAAACTAGCAAGATTCACGAGCATCGATTTCACAAGTCCTCGAAGAGAAGACGATAGAAAGGTGTAAACCTTTTCTCTCAGAACTGCGCGAAAACTTGTATTCCGGCTCAAAACAACGGGATACATCGTTTTAGATCAAAACTAGCAAGATTCACGAGCATCGATTTTACAAGTTTTCGAAGAGTATACGAGAGAAAGGTGTAAACGTTTTCTCTCAGAACTGCGCGAAAACTTGTATTCCGGCTCAAAACAAAGGGATACATCGTTTTAGATCGAAACTAGCAAGATTCACGAGCATCGATTTTACAAGTCCTCGAAGAGTACACGAGAGAACGGTGTAAACTTTTTCTCTCAGAACTGTGCGAAAACTTGTATTCCGGCTCAAAACAACGGGATACATCGTTTTAGATCGAAACTAGCAAGATTCACGAGCATCGATTTTACAAGTCTTCGAAGAGTACACGAGAGAACAGTGTTAACTTTTTCTCTCAGAACTGTGCGAAAACTTGTATTCCGGCTCAAAACAACGGGATACATCGTTTTAGATCGAAACTAGCAAGATTCACGAGCATCGATTTTACAAGTCTTCGAAGAGTATACGAGAGAAAGATAAAACTTTTTCTCTGAGAGCTGTGCGAAAACTTGTATTCCGGCTCAAAACAACGGGATACATCGTTTTAGATCGAAACTAGCAAGATTCACGAGCATCGATTTTACAAGTCTTCGAAGAGTATACGAGAGAAAGATAAAACTTTTTCTCTGAGAGCTGTGCGAAAACTTGTATTCCGGCTCAAAACAACGGGATACATCGTTTTAGATCGAAACTAGCAAGATTCACGAGCATCGATTTTACAAGTCTTCGAAGAGTATACGAGAGAAAGATAAAACTTTTTCTCTGAGAGCTGTGCGAAAACTTGTATTCCGGCTCAAAACAACGGGATACATCGTTTTAGATCGAAACTAGCAAGATTCACGAGCATCGATTTTACAAGTCTTCGAAGAGTATACGAGAGAAAGATAAAACTTTTTCTCTGAGAGCTGTGCGAAAACTTGTATTCCGGCTCAAAACAACGGGATACATCGTTTTAGATCGAAACTAGCAAGATTCACGAGCATCGATTTTACAAGTCTTCGAAGAGTATACGAGAGAAAGATAAAACTTTTTCTCTGAGAACTGTGCGAAAACTTGTATTCCGGCTCAAAACAACGGGATACATCGTTTTAGATCGAAACTAGCAAGATTCACGAGCATCGATTTTAAAAGTCTTCGAAGAGTATACGAGAGAAAGATAAAACTTTTTCTCTGAGAAACTGTGCGAAAACTTGTATTCCGGCTCAAAACAACGGGATACATCGTTTTAGATCGAAACTAGCAAGATTCACGAGCATCGATTTTACAAGTCCTCGAAGAGTACACGAGAGAACGGTGTAAACTTTTTCTCTCAGAACTATGCGAAAACTTGTATTCCGGCTCAAAACAACGGGATACATCGTTTTAGATCGAAACTAGCAAGATTCACGAGCATCGATTTTACAAGTCCTCGAAGAGTACACGAGAGAACGGTGTAAACTTTTTCTCTCAGAACTGTGCGAAAACTTGTATTCCGGCTCAAAACAACGGGATACATCGTTTTAGATCGAAACTAGCAAGATTCACGAGCATCGATTTTACAAGTCTTCGAAGAGTATACGAGAGAAAGATAAAACTTTTTCTCTCAGAACTGTGCGAAAACTTGTATTCCGGCTCAAAACAACGGGATACATCGTTTTAGATCGAAACTAGCAAGATTCACGAGCATCGATTTTACAAGTCCTCGAAGAGTACACGAGAGAACGGTGTTAACTTTTTCTCTCAGAACTGTGCGAAAACTTGTATTCCGGCTCAAAACAACGGGATACATCGTTTTAGATCGAAACTAGCAAGATTCACGAGCATCGATTTTACAAGTCTTCGAAGAGTATACGAGAGAAAGATAAAACTTTTTCTCTGAGAGCTGTGCGAAAACTTGTATTCCGGCTCAAAACAACGGGATACATCGTTTTAGATCGAAACTAGCAATATTCACGAGCATCGATTTTACAAGTCTTCGAAGAGTATACGAGAGAAAGATAAAACTTTTTCTCTGAGAGCTGTGCGAAAACTTGTATTCCGGCTCAAAACAACGGGATATATCGTTTTAGATCGAAACTAGCAAGATTCACGAGCATCGATTTTACAAGTCTTCGAAGAGTATACGAGAGAAAGATAAAACTTTTTCTCTGAGAACTGTGCGAAAACTTGTATTCCGGCTCAAAACAACGGGATACATCGTTTTAGATCGAAACTAGCAAGATTCACGAGCATCGATTTTAAAAGTCTTCGAAGAGTATACGAGAGAAAGATAAAACTTTTTCTCTGAGAACTGTGCGAAAACTTGTATTCCGGCTCAAAACAACGGGATACATCGTTTTAGATCGAAACTAGCAAGATTCACGAGCATCGATTTTACAAGTCCTCGAAGAGTACACGAGAGAACGGTGTAAACTTTTTCTCTCAGAACTATGCGAAAACTTGTATTCCGGCTCAAAACAACGGGATACATCGTTTTAGATCGAAACTAGCAAGATTCACGAGCATCGATTTTACAAGTCTTCGAAGAGTATACGAGAGAAAGATAAAACTTTTTCTCTCAGAACTGTGCGAAAACTTGTATTCCGGCTCAAAACAACGGGATACATCGTTTTAGATCGAAACTAGCAAGATTCACGAGCATCGATTTTACAAGTCTTCGAAGAGTATACGAGAGAAAGATAAAACTTTTTCTCTCAGAACTGTGCGAAAACTTGTATTCCGGCTCAAAACAACGGGATACATCGTTTTAGATCGAAACTAGCAAGATTCACGAGCATCGATTTTACAAGTCCTCGAAGAGTACACGAGAGAACGGTGTAAACTTTTTCTCTCAGAACTGTGCGAAAACTTGTATTCCGGCTCAAAACAACGGGATACACCGTTTTAGATCGAAACTAGCAAGATTCACGAGCATCGATTTTACAAGACCTCGAAGAGTACACGAGAGAACGGTGTTAACTTTTTCTCTCAGAACTGTGCGAAAACTTGTATTCCGGCTCAAAACAACGGGATACATCGTTTTAGATCGAAACTAGCAAGATTCACGAGCATCGATTTTACAAGTCTTCGAAGAGTATACGAGAGAAAGATAAAACTTTTTCTCTCAGAACTGCGAGAAAACTTGTATTCCGGCTCAAAACAACGGGATACATCGTTTTAGATAGAAACTAGCAAGATTCACGAGCATCGATATTGCAAGTCTTCGAAGAGTATACGAAAGAAAGGTGTAAACTTTTTCTCTCAGAACTGCGCGAAAACTTGTATTCCGGCTCAAAACAACGGGATACATCATTTTAGTTCGAAAGTAGCGAGATTTACGCACTTCAATTTTACAAGTCGTGGAAGAGTAGACGAGAGAGAGCTGAAAACTTTTTCTCTCAGAACTGCGCGAAGACTTGTATTCCGGCTCAAAACAACGGGATACATCGTTTTAGATCGAAACTAGCAAGATTCACGAGCATCGATTTTACAAGTCTTCGAAGAGTATACGGAAGAGAAAGATAAAACTTTTTCTCTCAGAACTGTGCGAAAACTTGTATTCCGGCTCAAAACAACGGGATACATCGTTTTAGATCGAAACTAGCAAGATTCACGAGCATCGATTTTACAAGACCTCGAAGAGTACACGAGAGAACGGTGTAAACTTTTTCTCTCAGAACTGTGCGAAAACTTGTATTCCGGCTCAAAACAACGGGATACATCGTTTTAGATCGAAACTAGCAAGATTCACGAACATCGATTTTACAAGACCACGAAGTGTACACGAGAGAACGGTGTAAACTTTTTCTCTCAGAACTGTGCGAAAACTTGTATTCCGGCTCAAAACAACGGGATACATCGTTTTAGATCGAAACTAGCAAGATTCACGAGCATCGATTTTACAAGTCTTCGAAGAGTATACGAACGATAAAACTTTTTCTCTCAGAACTGCGAGAAAACTTGTATTCCGGCTCAAAACAACGGGATACATCGTTTTAGATAGAAACTAGCAAGATTCACGAGCATCATTATTACAAGTCTTCGAAGAGTATACGAAAGAAAGGTGTAAACTTTTTCTCTCAGAACTGCGCGAAAACTTGTATTCCGGCTCAAAACAACGGGATACATCATTTTAGTTCGAAAGTAGCGAGATTTACGCACTTCAATTTTACAAGTCGTGGAAGAGTAGACGAGAGAGAGCTGAAAACTTTTTCTCTCAGAACTGCGCGAAGACTTGTATTCCGGCTCAAAACAACGGGATACATCGTTTTAGATCGAAACTAGCAAGATTCACGAGCATCGATTTTACAAGTCTTCGAAGAGTATACGAGAGAAAGATAAAACTTTTTCTCTCAGAACTGCGAGAAAACTTGTATTCCTGCTCAAAACAACGGGATACATCGTTTTAGATAGAAACTAGCAAGATTCACGAGCATCGATATTACAAGTCTTCGAAGAGTATACGAAAGAAAGGTGTAATCTTTTTCTCTCAGAACTGCGCGAAAACTTGTATTCCGGCTCAAAACAACGGAATACATCATTTTAGTTCGAAAGTAGCGAGATTTACGCACTTCAATTTTACAAGCCGTGGAAGAGTAGACGAGAGAGAGCTGAAAACTTTTTCTCTCAGAACTGCGCGAAGACTTGTATTCCGGCTCAAAACAACGGGATACATCATTTTAGTTCGAAAGTAGAGAGATTTACGCACTTCAATTTTACAAGTCGTGTAAGAGTAGACGAGAGAGAGCTGAAAACTTTTTCTCTCAGAACTGCTCGAAGACTTGTATTCCGGCTCAAAACAACGGGAGACATCGTTTTAGATCGAAACTAGCAAGATTCACGAGCATCGATTTTACAAGGGTTCGAAGAGTATACGAGAGAAAGATAAAACTTTTTCTCTCAGAACTGTGCGAAAACTTGTATTCCGGCTCAAAACAACGGGATACATCGTTTTAGATCGAAACTAGCAAGATTCACGAGCATCGATTTTACAAGTCCTCGAAGAGTATACGAGAGAAAGATAAAACTTTTTCTCTCAGAACTGTGCGAAAACTTGTATTCCGGCTCAAAACAACGGGATACATCGTTTTAGATCGAAACTAACAAGATTCACGAGCATCGATTTTACAAGACCTCGAAGAGTACACGAGAGAACGGTGTAAACTTTTTCTCTCAGAACTGTGCGAAAACTTGTATTCCGCTCAAAACAACGGGATACATCGTTTTAGATCGAAACTAGCATGATTCACGAGCATCGATTTTACAAGACCTCGAAGAGTACACGAGAGAACGGTGTAAACTTTTTCTCTCAGAACTGTGCGAAAACTTGTATTCCGGCTCAAAACAACGGGATACATCGTTTTAGATCGAAACTAGCCAAGATTCACGAGCATCGATTTTACAAGACCTCGAAGAGTACACGAGAGAACGGTGTAAACTTTTTCTCTCAGAACTGTGCGAAAACTTGTATTCCGGCTCAAAACAACGGGATACATCGTTTTAGATCGAAACTAGCAAGATTCACGAGCATCGATTTTACAAGACCTCGAAGAGTACACGAGAGAACGGTGTAAACTTTTTCTCTCAGAAACTGTGCGAAAACTTGTATTCCGGCTCAAAACAACGGGATACATCGTTTTAGATCGAAACTAGCAAGATTCACGAGCATCGATTTTACAAGGGTTCGAAGAGTATACGAGAGAAAGATAAAACTTTTTCTCTCAAACTGTGCGAAAACTTGTATTCCGGCTCAAAACAACGGGATACATCGTTTTAGATCGAAACTAGCAAGATTCACGAGCATCGATTTTACAAGACCTCGAAGAGTACACGAGAGAACGGTGTAAACTTTTTCTCTCAGAACTGTGCGAAAACTTGTATTCCGGCTCAAACAACGGGATACATCGTTTTTAGATCGAAACTAGCAAGATTCACGAACATCGATTTTACAAGACCTCGAAGTGTACACGAGAGAACGGTGTAAACTTTTTCTCTCAGAACTGTGCGATAACTTGTATTCCGGCTCAAAACAACGGGATACATCGTTTTAGATCGAAACTAGCAAGATTCACGAGCATCGATTTTACAAGTCTTCGAAGAGTATACGAAAGATAAAACTTTTTCTCTCAGAACTGCG
Source organism: Amblyomma americanum (assembly GCF_052857255.1). Lineage (NCBI taxonomy): Eukaryota > Metazoa > Arthropoda > Arachnida > Ixodida > Ixodidae > Amblyomma > Amblyomma americanum. The sequence continues at coordinate 313,126 of NW_027526551.1, read as the reverse complement.
AGAAAAACTTGTATTCCGGCTCAAAACAACGGGATACATTGTTTTAGATAGAAACTAGCAAGATTCACAAGCATCGATATTACAAGTCTTCGAAAAGTATACGAAAGAAAGGTGTAAACTTTTTCTCTCAGAACTGCGCGAAAACTTGTATTCCGGCTCAAAACAACGGGATACATCATTTTAGTTCGAAAGTAGCGAGATTTACGCACTTCAATTTTACAAGTCGTGTAAGAGTAGACGAGAGAGAGCTGAAAACTTTTTCTCTCAGAACTGCTCGAAGACTTGTATTCCGCTCAAAACACAGGGAGACATCGTTTTAGATCGAAACTAGCAAGATTCACGAGCATCGATTTTACAAGGGTTCGAAGAGTATACGAGAGAAAGATAAAACTTTTTTTCTCAGAACTGTGCGAAAACTTGTATTCCGGCTCAAAACAACGGGATACATCGTTTTAGATCGAAACTAGCAAGATTCACGAGCATCGATTTTACAAGTCCTCGAAGAGTATACGAGAGAAAGATAAAACTTTTTCTCTCAGAACTGTGCGAAAAACTTGTATTCCGGCTCAAAACAACGGGATACATCGTTTTAGATCGAAACTAGCAAGATTCACGAGCATCGATTTTACAAGACCTCGAAGAGTACACGAGAGAACGGTGTAAACTTTTTCTCTCAGAACTGTGCGAAAACTTGTATTCCGGCTCAAAACAACGGGATACATCGTTTTTAGATCGAAACTAGCATGATTCACGAGCATCGATTTTACAAGACCTCGAAGAGTACACGAGAGAACGGTGTAAACTTTTTCTCTCAGAACTGTGCGAAAACTTGTATTCCGGCTCAAAACAACGGGATACATCGTTTTAGATCGAAACTAGCAAGATTCACGAGCATCGATTTTACAAGACCTCGAAGAGTACACGAGAGAACGGTGTAAACTTTTTCTCTCAGAACTGTGCGAAAACTTGTATTCCGGCTCAAAACAACGGGATACATCGTTTTAGATCGAAACTAGCAAGATTCACGAGCATCGATTTTACAAGACCTCGAAGAGTACACGAGAGAACGGTGTAAACTTTTTTTCTCAGAACTGTGCGAAAAACTTGTATTCCGGCTCAAAACAACGGGATACATCGTTTTAGATCGAAACTAGCATGATTCACGAGCATCGATTTTTGCAAGTCTTCGAAGAGTATACGAGAGAAAGATAAAACTTTTTCTCTCAGAACTGCGAGAAAACTTGTATTCCGGCTCAAAACAACGGGATACATCGTTTTAGATAGAAACTAGCAAGATTCACGAGCATCGATATTACAAATCTTCGAAGAGTATACGAAAGAAAGGTGTAAACTTTTTCTCTCAGAACTGCGCAAAAACTTGTATTCCGGCTCAAAACAACGGGATACATCATTTTAGTTCGAAAGTAGCGAGATTTACGCACTTCAATTTTACAAGTAGTGGAAGAGTAGACGAGAGAGAGCTGAAAACTTTTTCTCTCAGAACTGCGCGAAGACTTGTATTCCGGCTCAAAACAACGGGATACAATCGTTTTAGATCGAAACTAGCAAGATTCACGAGCATCGATTTTACAAGTCTTCGAAGAGTATACGAGAGAAAGATAAAACTTTTTCTCTCAGAACTGTGCGAAAACTTGTATTCCGGCTCAAAACAACGGGATTACATTGTTTTAGATCGAAACTAGCAAGATTCACGAGCATCGATTTTACAAGACCTCGAAGAGTACACGAGAGAACGGTGTAAACTTTTTCTCTCAGAACTGTGCGAAAACTTGTATTCCGGCTCAAAACAACGGGATACATCGTTTTAGATCGAAACTAGCAAGATTCACGAGCATCGATTTTACAAGACCTCGAAGTGTACACGAGAGAAACGGTGTAAACTTTTTCTCTCAGAACTGTGCGAAAACTTGCATTCCGGCTCAAAACAACGGGATACATCGTTTTAGATCGAAACTAGCAAGATTCACGAGCATCGATTTTAAAAGTCTTCGAAGAGTATACGAAAGATAAAACTTTTTCTCTCAGAACTGCGAGAAAACTTGTATTCCGGCTCAAAACAACGGGATACATCGTTTTAGATAGAAACTAGCAAGATTCACGAGAATCGATATTACAAGTCTTCGAAGAGTATACGAAAGAAAGGTGTAAACTTTTTCTCTCAGAACTGCGCGAAAACTTGTATTCCGGCTCAAAACAACGGGATACATCATTTTAGTTCGAAAGTAGCGAGATTTACGCACTTCAATTTTTACAAGTCGTGGAAGAGTAGACGAGAGAGAGCTGAAAACTTTTTCTCTCAGAACTGCGCGAAGACTTGTATTCCGGCTCAAAACAACGGGATACATCGTTTTAGATCGAAACTAGCAAGATTCACGAGCATCGATTTTACAAGTCTTCGAAGAGTATACGAACGATAAAACTTTTTCTCTCAGAACTGCGAGAAAACTTGTATTCCGGCTCAAAACAACGGGATACATCGTTTTAGATAGAAACTAGCAAGATTCACGAGCATCGATATTACAAGTCTTCGAAGAGTATACGAAAGAAAGGTGTAAACTTTTTCTCTCAGAACTGCGCGAAAACTTGTATTCCGGCTCAAAACAACGGGATACATCATTTTAGTTCGAAAGTAGCGAGATTTACGCACTTCAATTTTACAAGTCGTGGAAGAGTAGACGAGGGAGAGCTGAAAACTTTTTCTCTCAGAACTGCGCGAAGACTTGTATTCCGGCTCAAAACAACGGGATACATCGTTTTAGATCGAAACTAGCAAGATTCACGAGCATCGATTTTACAAGTCTTCGAAGAGTATACGAGAGAAAGATAAAACTTTTTCTCTCAGAACTGCGAGAAAACTTGTATTCCGGCTCAAAACAACGGGATACATCGTTTTAGATAGAAACTAGCAAGATTCACGAGCATCGATATTACAAGTCTTCGAAGAGTATACGAAGAAAGGTGTAATCTTTTTCTCTCAGAACTGCGCGAAAACTTGTATTCCGGCTCAAAACAACGGAATACATCATTTTAGTTCGAAAGTAGCGAGATTTACGCACTTCAATTTTACAAGCCGTGGAAGAGTAGACGAGAGAGAGCTGAAAACTTTTTCTCTCAGAAACTGCGCGAAGACTTGTATTCCGCCTCAAAACAACGGGATACATCGTTTTAGATCGAAACTAGCAAGATTCACGAGCATCGATTTTATAAGTCTTCGAAGAGTATACGAGAGAAAGATAAAACTTTTTCTCTCAGAACTTGTGCGACAACTTGTATTCCGGCTCAAAACAACGGGATACATCGTTTTAGATCGAAACTAGCAAGATTCACGAGCATCGATTTTACAAGACCTCGAAGAGTACACGAGAGAACGGTGTAAACTTTTTCTCTCAGAACTGTGCGAAAACTTGTATTCCGGCTCAAAACAACGGGATACATCGTTTTAGATCGAAACTAGCAAGATTCACGAACATCGATTTTACAAGACCTCGAAGTGTACACGAGAGAACGGTGTAAACTTTTCTCTCAGAACTGTGCGATAACTTGTATTCCGGCTCAAAACAACGGGATACATCATTTTAGATCGAAACTAGCAAGATTCACGAGCATCGATTTTACAAATCTTCGAAGAGTATACGAAAGATAAAACTTTTTCTCTCAGAACTGCGAGAAAACTTGTATTCCGCTCAAAACAACGGGATACATTGTTTTAGATAGAAACTAGCAAGATTCACAAGCATCGATATTACAAGTCTTCGAAAAGTATACGAAAGAAAGGTGTAAACTTTTTCTCTCAGAACTGCGCGAAAACTTGTATTCCGGCTCAAAACAACGGGATACATCATTTTAGTTCGAAAGTAGCGAGATTTACGCACTTCAATTTTACAAGTCGTGTAAGAGTAGACGAGAGAGAGCTGAAAACTTTTTCTCTCAGAACTGCTCGAAGACTTGTATTCCGGCTCAAAACAACGGGAGACCATCGTTTTAGATCGAAACTAGCAAGATTCACGAGCATCGATTTTACAAGGGTTCGAAGAGTATACGAGAGAAAGATAAAACTTTTTCTCTCAGAACTGTGCGAAAACTTGTATTCCGGCTCAAAACAACGGGATACATCGTTTTAGATCGAAACTAGCAAGATTCACGAGCATCGATTTTACAAGTCCTCGAAGAGTATACGAGAGAAAGATAAAACTTTTTCTCTCAGAACTGTGCGAAAACTTGTATTCCGGCTCAAAAACAACGGGATACATCGTTTTAGATCGAAACTAGCAAGATTCACGAGCATCGATTTTACAAGGACCTCGAAGAGTACACGAGAGAACGGTGTAAAACTTTTTCTCTCAGAACTGTGCGAAAACTTGTATTCCGGCTCAAAACAACGGGATACATCGTTTTAGATCGAAACTAGCATGATTCACGAGCATCGATTTATACAAGACCTCGAAGAGTACACGAGAGAACGGTGTAAACTTTTTCTCTCCAGAACTGGGCGAAAACTTGTATTCCGGCTCAAAACAACGGGATACATCGTTTTAGATCGAAACTAGCAAGATTCACGAGCATCGATTTTACAAGACCTCGAAGAGTACACGAGAGAACGGTGTAAAACTTTTTCTCTCAGAACTGTGCGAAAACTTGTATTCCGGCTCAAAACAACGGGATACATCGTTTTAGATCGAAACTAGCAAGATTCACGAGCATCGATTTTTACAAGACCTCGAAGAGTACACGAGAGAACGGTGTAAACTTTTTCTCTCAGAACTGTGCGAAAACTTGTATTCCGGCTCAAAACAACGGGATACATCGTTTTAGATCGAAACTAGCAAGATTCACGAGCATACGATTTTACAAGGGTTCGAAGAGTATACGAGAGAAAGATAAAACTTTTTCTCTCAAAACTGTGCGAAAAACTTGTATTCCGGCTCAAAACAACGGGATACATCGTTTTAGATACGAAACTAGCAAGATTCACGAGCATCGATTTTACAAGACCTCGAAGAGTACACGAGAGAACGGTGTAAACTTTTTCTCTCAGAACTGTGCGAAAACTTGTATTCCGGCTCAAAACAACGGGATACATCGTTTTAGATCGAAACTAGCAAGATTCACGAACATCGATTTTACAAGACCTCGAAGTGTACACGAGGAGAACGGTGTAAACTTTTTTCTCTCAGAACTGTGCGATAACTTGTATTCCGGCTCAAAACAACGGGATACATCGTTTTAGATCGAAACTAGCAAGATTCACGAGCAATCGATTTTACAAGTCTTCGAAGAGTATACGAAATATAAACTTTTTCTCTCAGAACTGCGAGAAAACTTGTATTCCGGCTCAAAACAACGGGATACATTGTTTTAGATAGAAACTAGCAAGATTCAACAAGCATCGATATTACAAGTCTTCGAAAAGTATACGAAAGAAAGGTGTAAACTTTTTCTCTCAGAACTTGCGCGAAAAACTTGTATTCCGGCTCAAAAACAACGGGATACATCATTTTAGTTCGAAAGTAGCGAGATTTACGCACTTTCAATTTTACAAGTCGTGTAAGAGTAGACGAGAGAGAGCTGAAAACTTTTTCTCTCAGAACTGCTCGAAGACTTGTATTCCGGCTCAAAACACAGGGAGAACTAGCAAGATTCACGAGCATCGATTTTACAAGGGTTCGAAGAGTATACGAGAGAAAGATAAAACTTTTTCTCTCAGAACTGTGCGAAAACTTGTATTCCGGCTCAAAACAACGGGATACATCGTTTTAGATCGAAACTAGCAAGATTCACGAGCATCGATTTTACAAGTCCTCGAAGAGTATACGAGAGAAAGATAAAACTTTTTCTCTCAGAACTGTGCGAAAACTTGTATTCCGGCTCAAAACAACGGGATACATCGTTTTAGATCGAAACTAGCAAGATTCACGAGCATCGATTTTACAAGACCTCGAAGAGTACACGAGAGAACGGTGTAAACTTTTTCTCTCAGAACTGTGCGAAAACTTGTATTCCGGCTCAAAACAACGGGATACATCGTTTTAGATCGAAACTAGCATGATTCACGAGCATCGATTTTACAAGACCTCGAAGAGTACACGAGAGAACGGTGTAAACTTTTTCTCTCAGAACTGTGCGAAAACTTGTATTCCGGCTCAAAACAACGGGATACATCGTTTTAGATCGAAACTAGCAAGATTCACGAGCATCGATTTTACAAGACCTCGAAGAGTACACGAGAGAACGGTGTAAACTTTTTCTCTCAGAACTGTGCGAAAACTTGTATTCCGGCTCAAAACAACGGGATACATCGTTTTAGATCGAAACTAGCAAGATTCACGAGCATCGATTTTACAAGACCTCGAAGAGTACACGAGAGAACGGTGTAAACTTTTTCTCTCAGAACTGTGCGAAAACTTGTATTCCGGCTCAAAACAACGGGATACATCGTTTTTAGATCGAAACTAGCAAGATTCACGAGCATCGATTTTACAAGGGTTCGAAGAGTATACGAGAGAAAGATAAAACTTTTTCTCTCAAAACTGTGCGAAAACTTGTATTCCGGCTCAAAACAACGGGATACATCGTTTTAGATCGAAACTAGCAAGATTCACGAGCATCGATTTTACAAGACCTCGAAGAGTACACGAGAGAACGGTGTAAACTTTTTCTCTCAGAACTGTGCGAAAACTTGTATTCCGGCTCAAAACAACGGGATACATCGTTTTAGATCGAAACTAGCAAGATTCACGAACATCGATTTTACAAGACCTCGAAGTGTACACGAGAGAACGGTGTAAACTTTTTCTCTCAGAACTGTGCGATAACTTGTATTCCGGCTCAAAACAACGGGATACATCGTTTTAGATCGAAACTAGCAAGATTCACGAGCATCGATTTTACAAGTCTTCGAAGAGTATACGAAAGATAAAACTTTTTCTCTCAGAACTGCGAGAAAACTTGTATTCCGGCTCAAAACAACGGGATACATTGTTTTAGATAGAAACTAGCAAGATTCACAAGCATCGATATTACAAGTCTTCGAAAAGTATACGAAAGAAAGGTGTAAACTTTTTCTCTCAGAACTGCGCGAAAACTTGTATTCCGCTCAAAACAACGGGATACATCATTTTAGTTCGAAAGTAGCGAGATTTACGCACTTCAATTTTACAAGTCGTGTAAGAGTAGACGAGAGAGAGCTGAAAACTTTTTCTCTCAGAACTGCTCGAAGACTTGTATTCCGGCTCAAAACACAGGGAGACATCGTTTTAGATCGAAACTAGCAAGATTCACGAGCATCGATTTTACAAGGGTTCGAAGAGTATACGAGAGAAAGATAAAACTTTTTCTCTCAGAACTGTGCGAAAACTTGTATTCCGGCTCAAAACAACGGGATACATCGTTTTAGATCGAAACTAGCAAGATTCACGAGCATCGATTTTACAAGACCTCGAAGAGTACACGAGAGAACGGTGTAAACTTTTTCTCTCAGAACTGTGCGAAAACTTGTATTCCGGCTCAAAACAACGGGATACATCGTTTTAGATCGAAACTAGCATGATTCACGAGCATCGATTTTACAAGACCTCGAAGAGTACACGAGAGAACGGTGTACACTTTTTCTCTCAGAACTGTGCGAAAACTTGTATTCCCGGCTCAAAACAACGGGATACATCGTTTTAGATCGAAACTAGCAAGATTCACGAGCATCGATTTTACAAGACCTCGAAGAGTACACGAGAGAACGGTGTAAACTTTTTCTCTCAGAACTGTGCGAAAACTTGTATTCCGGCTCAAAACAACGGGATACATCGTTTTAGATCGAAACTAGCAAGATTCACGAGCATCGATTTTACAAGACCTCGAAGAGTACACGAGAGAACGGTGTAAACTTTTTCTCTCAGAACTGTGCGAAAACTTGTATTCCGGCTCAAAACAACGGGATACATCGTATTAGATCAAAACTAGCAAGATCACGAGCATCGATTTTACAAGGGTTCGAAGAGTATACGAGAGAAAGATAAAACTTTTTCTCTCAAAACTGTGCGAAAACTTGTATTCCGGCTCAAAACAACGGGATACATCGTTTTAGATCGAAACTAGCAAGATTCACGAGCATCGATTTTACAAGACCTCGAAGAGTAAACGAGAGAACGGTGTAAACTTTTTCTCTCAGAACTGTGCGAAAACTTGTATTCCGGCTCAAAACAACGGGATACATCGTTTTAGATCGAAACTAGCATGATTCACGAGCATCGATTTTTGCAAGTCTTCGAAGAGTATACGAGAGAAAGATAAAACTTTTTCTCTCAGAACTGCGAGAAAACTTGTATTCCGGCTCAAAACAACGGGATACATCGTTTTAGATAGAAACTAGCAAGATTCACGAGCATCGATATTACAAATCTTCGAAGAGTATACGAAAGAAAGGTGTAAACTTTTTCTCTCAGAACTGCGCGAAAACTTGTATTCCGGCTCAAAACAACGGGATACATTGTTTTAGATCGAAACTAGCAAGATTCACGAGCATCGATTTTACAAGACCTCGAAGAGTACACGAGAGAACGGTGTAAACTTTTTCTCTCAGAACTGTGCGAAAACTTGTATTCCGGCTCAAAACAACGGGATACATCGTTTTAGATCGAAACTAGCAAGATTCACGAGCATCGATTTTACAAGACCTCGAAGTGTACACGAGAGAACGGTGTAAACGTTTTCTCTCAGAACTGTGCGAAAACTTGCATTCCGGCTCAAAACAACGGGATACATCGTTTTAGATCGAAACTAGCAAGATTCACGAGCATCGATTTTAAAAGTCTTCGAAGAGTATACGAAAGATAAAACTTTTTCTCTCAGAACTGCGAGAAAACTTGTATTCCGGCTCAAAACAACGGGATACATCGTTTTAGATAGAAACTAGCAAGATTCACGAGAATCGATATTACAAGTCTTCGAAGAGTATACGAAAGAAAGGTGTAAACTTTTTCTCTCAGAACTGCGCGAAAACTTGTATTCCGGCTCAAAACAACGGGATACATCATTTTAGTTCGAAAGTAGCGAGATTTACGCACTTCAATTTTACAAGTCGTGGAAGAGTAGACGAGAGAGAGCTGAAAACTTTTTCTCTCAGAACTGCGCGAAGACTTGTATTCCGGCTCAAAACAACGGGATACATCGTTTTAGATCGAAACTAGCAAGATTCACGAGCATCGATTTTACAAGTCCTCGAAGAGTACACGAGAGAACGGTGTAAACTTTTTCTCTCAGAACTGTGCGAAAACTTGTATTCCGGCTCAAAACAACGGGATACATCGTTTTAGATCGAAACTAGCAAGATTCACGAGCATCGATTTTACAAGTCCTCGAAGAGTACACGAGAGAACGGTGTAAACTTTTTCTCTCAGAACTGTGCGAAAACTTGTATTCCGGCTCAAAACAACGGGATACATCGTTTTAGATCGAAACTAGCAAGATTCACGAGCATCGATTTTACAAGTCGTCGAAGAGTAGACGAGAGAAAGGTGTAAACTTTTTCTCTCAGCACTGTGCGAAAACTTGTATTCCAGCTCAAAACAACGGGATACATCGTTTTAGGTCGAAACTAGCAAGATTCACGAGCATCGATTTTACAAGTCGTCGAAGAGTAGACGACAGAAAGGTGTAAACTTTTTCTCTCAGAACTGCGCGAAAACTTGTATTCCGGCTCAAAACAACGGGATACATCGTTTTAGATCGAAACTAGCATGATTCACGAGCATCGATTTTGCAAGTCTTCGAAGAGTATACGAGAGAAAGATAAAACTTTTTCTCTCAGAACTGCGAGAAAACTTGTATTCCGGCTCAAAACAACGGGATACATCGTTTTAGATAGAAACTAGCAAGATTCACGAGCATCGATATTACAAATCTTCGAAGAGTATACGAAAGAAAGGTGTAAACTTTTTCTCTCAGAACTGCGCGAAAACTTGTATTCCGGCTCAAAACAACGGGATACATCATTTTAGTTCGAAAGTAGCGAGATTTACGCACTTCAATTTTACAAGTAGTGGAAGAGTAGACGAGAGAGAGCTGAAAACTTTTTCTCTCAGAACTGCGCGAAGACTTGTATTCCGGCTAAAAACAACGGGATACATCGTTTTAGATCGAAACTAGCAAGATTCACGAGCATCGATTTTACAAGTCTTCGAAGAGTATACGAGAGAAAGATAAAACTTTTTCTCTCAGAACTGTGCGAAAACTTGTATTCCGGCTCAAAACAACGGGATACATTGTTTTAGATCGAAACTAGCAAGATTCACGAGCATCGATTTTACAAGACCTCGAAGAGTACACGAGAGAACGGTGTAAACTTTTTTACTCAGAACTGTGCGAAAACTTGTATTCCGGCTCAAAACAACGGGATACATCGTTTAGATCGAAACTAGCAAGATTCACGAGCATCGATTTTACAAGACCTCGAAGTGTACACGAGAGAACGGTGTAAAATTTTCTCTCAGAACTGTGCGAAAAACTTGCATTCCGGCTCAAAACAACGGGATACATCGTTTTAGATCGAAACTAGCAAGATTCACGAGCATCGATTTTAAAAGTCTTCGAAGAGTATACGAAAGATAAAACTTTTTCTCTCAGAACTGCGAGAAAACTTGTATTCCGGCTCAAAACAACGGGATACATCGTGTTAGATAGAAACTAGCAAGATTCACGAGAATCGATATTACAAGTCTTCGAAGAGTATACGAAAGAAAGGTGTAAACTTTTTCTCTCAGAACTGCGCGAAAACTTGTATTCCGGCTCAAAACAACGGGATACATCATTTTAGTTCGAAAGTAGCGAGATTTACGCACTTCAATTTTACAAGTCGTGGAAGAGTAGACGAGAGAGAGCTGAAAACTTTTTTCTCAGAACTGCGCGAAGACTTGTATTCCGGCTCAAAACAACGGGATACATCGTTTTAGATCGAAACTAGCAAGATTCACGAGCATCGATTTTACAAGTCTTCGAAGAGTATACGAACGATAAAACTTTTTCTCTCAGAACTGCGAGAAAACTTGTACTCCGGCTCAAAACAACGGGATACATCGTTTTAGATAGAAACTAGCAAGATTCACGAGCATCGATATTACAAGTCTTCGAAGAGTATACGAAAGAAAGGTGTAAACTTTTTCTCTCAGAACTGCGCGAAAACTTGTATTCCGGCTCAAAACAACGGGATACATCATTTAGTTCGAAAGTAGCGAGATTTACGCACTTCAATTTTACAAGTCGTGGAAGAGTAGACGAGAGAGAGCTGAAAACTTTTTCTCTCAGAACTGCGCGAAGACTTGTATTCCGGCTCAAAACAACGGGATACATCGTTTTAGATCGAAACTAGCAAGATTCACGAGCATCGATTTTACAAGTCTTCGAAGAGTATACGAGAGAAAGATAAAACTTTTTCTCTCAGAACTGCGAGAAAACTTGTATTCCGGCTCAAAACAACGGGATACATCGTTTTAGATAGAAACTAGCAAGATTCACGAGCATCGATATTACAAGTCTTCGAAGAGTATACGAAAGAAAGGTGTAATCTTTTTCTCTCAGAACTGCGCGAAAACTTGTATTCCGGCTCAAAACAACGGAATACATCATTTTAGTTCGAAAGTAGCGAGATTTACGCACTTCAATTTTACAAGCCGTGGAAGAGTAGACGAGAGAGAGCTGAAAACTTTTTCTCTCAGAACTGCGCGAAGACTTGTATTCCGGCTCAAAACAACGGGATACATCGTTTTAGATCGAAACTAGCAAGATTCACGAGGCATCGATTTTACAAGTCTTCGAAGAGTATACGAGAGAAAGATAAAACTTTTTCTCTCAGAACTGTGCGAAAACTTGTATTCCGGCTCAAAACAACGGGATACATCGTTTTAGATCGAAACTAGCAAGATTCACGAGCATCGATTTTACAAGTCCTCGAAGAGTACACGAGAGAACGGTGTAAACTTTTTCTCTCAGAACTGTGCGAAAACTTGTATTCCGGCTCAAAACAACGGGATACATCGTTTTAGATCGAAACTAGCAAGATTCACGAGCATCGATTTTACAAGTCGTCGAAGAGTAGACGAGAGAAAGGTGTAAACTTTTTCTCTCAGCACTGTGCGAAAACTTGTATTCCAGCTCAAAACAACGGGATACATCGTTTTAGGTCGAAACTAGCAAGATTCACGAGCATCGATTTTACAAGTCGTCGAAGAGTAGACGACAGAAAGGTGTAAACTTTTTCTCTCAGAACTGCGCGAAAACTTGTATTCCGGCTCAAAACAACGGGATACATCGTTTTAGATCGAAACTAGCATGATTCACGAGCATCGATTTTTGCAAGTCTTCGAAGAGTATACGAGAGAAAGATAAAACTTTTTCTCTCAGAACTGCGAGAAAACTTGTATTCCGGCTCAAAACAACGGGATACATCGTTTTAGATAGAAACTAGCAAGATTCACGAGCATCGATATTACAAATCTTCGAAGAGTATACGAAAGAAAGGTGTAAACTTTTTCTCTCAGAACTGCGCGAAAACTTGTATTCCGGCTCAAAACAACGGGATACATCATTTTAGTTCGAAAGTAGCGAGATTTACGCACTTCAATTTTACAAGTAGTGGAAGAGTAGACGAGAGAGAGCTGAAAACTTTTTCTCTCAGAACTGCGCGAAGACTTGTATTCCGGCTAAAAACAACGGATACATCGTTTTAGATCGAAACTAGCAAGATTCACGAGCATCGATTTTACAAGTCTTCGAAGAGTATACGAGAGAAAGATAAAACTTTTTCTCTCAGAACTGTGCGAAAACTTGTATTCCGGCTCAAAACAACGGGATACATTGTTTTAGATCGAAAACTAGCAAGATTCACGAGCATCGATTTTACAAGACCTCGAAGAGTACACGAGAGAACGGTGTAAACTTTTTACTCAGAACTGTGCGAAAACTTGTATTCCGGCTCAAAACAACGGGATACATCGTTTTAGATCGAAACTAGCAAGATTCACGAGCATCGATTTTACAAGACCTCGAAGTGTACACGAGAGAACGGTGTAAAAGTTTCTCTCAGAACTGTGCGAAAAACTTGCATTCCGGCTCAAAACAA